>NW_018396441.1:124464-127197 GCF_000003195.3 Sorghum bicolor | reverse complement strand
AGCTGGATAGGAATCGATTCGAATCGCCGTCTCTCCCGGATAGTGAGAACTTGACTTGGGCAGCGGCAACGTAGAATTCACTAAACAAACCTAATGGTTATGATGAGAATGATGATAGCTATGTGAAAATCTGGATATGGTTATTATTGTAATGCTTAATACACAAGTGTATGCTTAGAACAGGTGCTAATATAGTGGATAGTTGCTAAATAAGGAACTTGTTGCTGCAATATGATAAATGAGTTACTTACAACAAAGGCTTTTATGCAAAAGGTGAGTCAAACCAGTCCACAAAGATCAGCCTTGCATACTCCTTGGTGTCACTTTATTTCTGGTTTATGACGGGTAAGTCTAGCTGAGTATATTCTCGTACTCAAGGTTTCATTTACCCCTGTTGCAGATGACGTCGTTTACCACGGCTACTGTGCTAAGTGTCATCACCCGGCTGCGGATGATGAATAGATCATGGGCGTGATCACCTCCTTTATCTTCAGTTGTGCTTTTGTTGGGACTTGACCATGGAACTGGCATGTATTATAAACTGAGTTGTTGTTGTTTCAAAACTACTTTGTTTCCGCTACTGCTATGGTTTGTAATAACCTCCTTTAAACTCTGATGTGATGTAAAACTATGTTCCGTGATGAATGTTGTAATCTGTGATAGTGATGCTTGATCATGTACGATCTTGGTTGTATGTTGGTTGAATCGAGGTCTTTTGAGATTTCGTCGGACTACCGGGTTTATATGGGTTCAAGTCCATTGGCTTGACTGCCTCCGTGGTCGCTAATTCACTTGAATTCTTATAAATTGGACGGTTCTGTTACAGTTTGTGCCTAATGAACCATAGGCTAAGAAACTATTTTGGACGCACACGATGGTACTCCTTGGTGAAGAGGCTCAAGTGGAATCTTTGTTCTGTCTCTTTAGATATAGTTCTAATCTTGATGCAAGATAGGTGCACGGTTTGCATGGAACATACCATATGCTCATAAATCAATTTGGACAAACCCGATGGAACTGTAGATGCGCTCGATGGAACTACTAGAGGAAGTGTATCATATGGAATCTCACTTCGGTCCAGTTGGAGATAGTATTAGTTTTGGTGCAAGACAGTTGTATGGTTTGTGCCCAGTGCACCATAGGCTCAGAAACCGTTGTGGAAGTTCCCGATGGTACTCCTAGGTGAAGAGTCTCAAGTGAAAGCTCGGTTCGGTCTGTTTGGACATAGTGCTAATCTTGATGAAAGATAGGTGTAAAGTTTGCATGGAACGTACCATATTCTCACAAATCAATTTGGACGCACCCAATAGAACTCCTATAACATGTGTGTTATCTGGAATCTCGCTGCAATCTGTTTGGAGACAGTGCTAGTTTAGGTGCAAGATTCGTGCATGGTTTGCGCATACTGCACCATAGGCTCGGAAACCATTATGGAAGCACCCGATGATAATCCTAGGTGAAGAGGCTCAAGTGGAAGGTCGGTTCGATCTGTTTGGAGATAGTGCTAATCTTGATGCAAGATAGGTGCACGTTTGTATGAAACATACCATATGCTAAGAAATCCATTTGGACGCACCACAATAGAACTCCTAATGACATGTGTCATATGGAATCTCGCTTCGGTCTGTTTGGAGACAGAGTTAGTTTTGGTGAGAGATAGGTACACTGTTTGCGCCTAATGCATCATAGGCTAAGAAACCATTTTGGATGCACCCAATTGTACTCCTGCGTAAAGGGGCTCATGTGGAAGCTCAGTTTGCTTTTGTTTGGAGATAGTGCTAATCTTGATGCAAGATAGGTGTACGAATTGCATGGAACATACCATATGCTTCAAAATATATTTGGAAGCACCCAATAGGACTCCTAGATGACGTGTGTCATATAGAATCTCACTTCAGTCTCTTTGGAGATAGTGTTAGTTTCGGTGCAAGATAGGTACACGGATTGTGCCTAATGCACCATAGGCTAAGAAACTATTTTGGACGCACACGATGGTACTCCTTCGTGAAGAGGCTCAAGTGGAATCTTGGTTCTTTCTGTTTGGAGATTGTTCTAATCTTGATGCAAGATAGGTGCACGGTTTCCATGGAACATACCATATGCTCAGAAATCAATTTGGACAAACCCGATGGAACTGTAGATGCACCCGATGGAACTACTAGATGAAGTGTATCATATGGAATCTCACTTCGGTCCAGTTGGAGATAGTATTAGTTTTGGTGCAAGATAGTTGCATGGTTTGTGCCCAGTGCACCATAGGGTCAGAAACCGTTGTGGAAGTTCCCGATGGTACTCCTAGGTGAAGAGGCAAGTGAAAGCTCGGTTCGGTCTGTTTGGAGATAGTGCTAATCTTGATGAAAGATAGGTGTAAAGTTTGCATGGAACGTACCCTATTCTTATAAATCAATTTGGACGCACCCAATAGAACTCCTAGAACATGTGTGTTATATGGAATCTCGCTTCAATCTGTTTGGAGACAGTGCTAGTTTAGGTACAAGATTGGTGCATGGTTTGCGCATAATGCACCATAGGCTCAGAAACCATTATGGAAGCACCCGATGATAATCCTAGGTGAAGAGGCTCAAGTGGAAGGTCTGTTCGATCTGTTTGGAGATAGTGCTAATCTTGTGCTAAGATAGCTGCACGTTTGTATGGAACATACCATATGCTAAGAAATCCATTTGGTCGCTCCACAATAGAACTCATAATGATTCCGCCACGATGAGCCAACTA
>NW_018396441.1:119370-120619 GCF_000003195.3 Sorghum bicolor | reverse complement strand
CACGGTTCTGTCTGTTTTTAGATAGTTCTAATCTTGTTGCAAGATAGGTGTAGGGTTTGTATGGAACATATCATATGCTCAGAAATCAATTTGGACAAACCCGATGGAACTATTGATGCACCCGATGGAATTACTAGATGAAGTGTATCATATGGAATCTCGTTTTGGTCCAGTTGGAGATTGTATTAGTTTCGGTGCAAGATAGTTGCATGGTTTGTGCCCAGTGCACCATAGGCTCAGAAATTGTTGTGGATGTTCCCAATGGTACTCCTAGATGAAGTGGCTCAAGTGAAAGCTCGGTTCGGTCTGTTTGGAGATAGTGCTAATCTTGATGCTAGATAGGTGTACAGTTTGCATGGAACGTACCATATTCTCGGAAATCAATTTGGACGGACCCGATTGAACTCCTAGATTATGTGTGTCATATGGAATCTTGCTTCAATATGATTGGAGACAGTGTTAGTTTAGGTGCAAGATTGGTGCATTGTTTGCGCATAATGCACCAGAGGCTCAGAAACCATTATGGAAGCACCCGATGATAATCCTAGGTGAAGAGGCTCAAGTGGAAGGTCGGTTCGATCTGTTTGGAGATAGTGCTAATCTTGATGCAAGATAGGTGCACGGTTTGCATTGAACATACCATATGCTAAGAAATTCATTTGGACGCACCCCAATAGAACTCCTAATGACATGTGTCATATGGAATCTCGCTTCGGTCTGTTTGGAGACAGAGTTAGTTTTGGTTCAAGATAGGTACACAGTTTGCGCCTAATGCATCATAGGTTAAGAAACCATTTTGGATGCACCCGATGATACTCCTGGTTAAAGGGACTCAAGTGGAAGCTCAGTTTGCTTTCGTTTGGAGATAGTGCTAATCTTGATGCAAGATAAGTGCACGAATTGCATGGAACGTACCATACGCTTCGAAATATATTTGGAAGCACCCAATAGAACTCCTAGATGACGTGTGTCATACAGAATCTCACTTCGGTCTATTTGGAGATAGTGTTAGTTTCGGTGCAAGATAGGTACACGGTTTGTGCCTAATGCACCATAGGCTAAGAAACTATTTTGGACGCACACGATGGTACTCCTTGGTGAAGAGGCTCAAGTGGAATCTTTGTTCTGTCTGTTTGGAGATAGTTCTAATCTTGATGCAAGATAGGTGCACGGTTTCCATAGAACATACCATATGCTCAGAAATCAATTAGGACAAACCCGATGGAACTGTAGATGCACCCAATGGAAC
>NW_018396441.1:75280-114170 GCF_000003195.3 Sorghum bicolor | reverse complement strand
CAGTTTGGACGCACGTGATAGAACTCCTAGATCATGTGTGTCATATGGAATTTTGCTTCAATCTGTTTGGAGAGAATGTTAGTTTAGGTGCAAGATTGGTGCATGGTTTGCGCATAATGCACCATAGGCTTAGAAACCATTATGGAAGCACCCAATGATAATCCTAGGTGAAGAGGCTCAAGTGGAAGGTCTGTTCAATGTGTTTAGAGATAGTGCTAATCGTGATGCAAGATAGGTGCACTGTTTGCAAGGAACATACCATATGCTAAGAAATTCATTTGGACGCACCCCAATAGAACTCCTAGATGACATGTGTCATATGGAATCTCGCTTCGGTCTGTTTGCAGACAGAGTTAGTTTTGGTGCAAGATAGGTACACATTTTGCGCCTACTGCATCGTAGGCTAAAAAACCATTTTGGATGCACCCGATGATACTCCTAGGTAAAGGGGCTCAAGTGGAAGCTCAATTTGCTTTTGTTTGGAGATAGTGCTAATCTTGATGCAAGATAGGTGCACGAATTGCATGGAACGTACCATATGCTTAGAAATATATTTGGAAGCACCCAATAGAACTCCTAGATGACGTGTGTCATATAAAATCCCACTTCAGTCTCTTTGGAGATAGTGTTAGTTTCGGTGCAAGGCAGGTACACGATTTGTGCCTAATGCACCAAAGGCTAAGAAACTATTTTAGACGCACATAATGGTACTCCTTGGTGAAGAGGCTCAAGTGGAATCTTGGTTCTGTCTGTTTGGAGATAGTTCTAATCTTGATGCAAGATAGGTGCACGGTTTGCATGGAACATACCATATGCTCAGAAATCAATTTGGACACACCCGATGGAACAGTAGATGCACCCGATGGAACTACTAGATGAAGTGTATCATATGAAATCTCGTTTCGGTCCAGTTGGAGATAGTATATGTTTCAGTGCAACATAGTTGCATGGTTTGTGCCCAGTGCACCATAGGCTCAGAAATTGTTGTGGAAGTGTATCATATGGAATCTCGCTTCGGTCTAGTTGGAGATAGTATTAGTTTCGGAGCAAGGTAGTTGCATGGTTTGTGCCCAGTGCACCATAGGCTCAGAAATCGTTGTGGAAGTTCCCGATGGTACTCCTAGGTGAAGAGGCTCAAGTGAAAGCTCGGTTCAGTCTGTTTGGAGATAGTGCTAATCTTGATGAAAGATAGGTGTATGGTTTGCATGGAACGTACCATATTCTCAGAAATCAATTTGGACGCACCCGATAGAACTCCTAGATCATGTGTGTCATATGTGTTGACACCATTTTTGGACACGTATCTTTTGATACGTATATGGAGTTAATGGGATGTGGATTGGCAGATGGAGCAGTGGTGACCAGTCTGCAGGGAAGTTGCCGATGAAGGTAGTTGCCGATGGGGAGACAACCGAATATGACCAAGTCCAGAAGTGATGGTATATTCGTGCCGATGACCAGTGCCAGTATTTGTCGATGGCCGTAACAGATAGTCTGCCGATGACTTTGGAGGAAAGCGTGGAAGTTGCCGATTGATTCGTTTTGGTGTCCTGATCAGTTACGGGGGTAGTTTAATGTTTTCCTTAGTTATTAGAATTCGTTTTGTATGCGGTTTCCGTTTAATTTGGAATTTGAGTCCTAGTCGTGTCTGGTTGTAGCTCTTTGGACAGGGTAAAAAATGTAGACCCTAGAGCAATGTAATGAGACATCTATCAATCAATCAAACACGAGTTTTTACTCATATTCTAGCATCTACTTTTCGATGACTTCGTCATATTTTTCCTTTTTACTACGAGTTCTTAGGAATTCGTCGAGTCAAGCTCGGCGTGTTCTCAAGTTCCGCGTGAGCACCTCTTGGCCGTGACATCCGGGCGCATCGCTGTTGTCGGGACCAAAGTGTTCAGGTTACCACCTTTGTCGGTAGTAAGGTCAAATCGGCTGGCACGCCTTAACGTTTGAATGGGGTATTAGCCCTTTGTGTTTGCAGATCAGCTTTTGCACCAACAATATGGAATCTCGCTTCAATCTGTTTGGAGACAGTGTTAGTTTAGGTGCAGGATTGGTGCATGGTTTGCGCATAATGCACCATAGGCTCAGAAACCATTATGGAAGCACCCGATGATAATCCTAGGTGAAGAGGCTCAAGTGGAAGGTCGGTTCGATCTGTATGGAGATAGTGCTAATCTTGATGCAAGATAGGTGCATGATTCGCATGTAACGTACCATATTCTCAGAAATCAATTTGGACGCACCCGATAGAACTCCTAGATCATGTGTTTCATATGAAATCTCGCTTCAATCTGTTTGGAGACAGTGTTAGTCTAGGAGCAAGATTGGTGCATGGTTTGCACATAATGCACCATAGGCTCAGAAACCATTATGGAAGAACCCGATGATAATCCTAGGTGAAGAGGCTCAAGTGGAAGGTCGGTTCGATCTGTTTGGAGATAGTGCTAATCTTGATGCAAGATAGGTGCACGGTTTGCATGGAACATAGCATATGCTAAGAAATCCATTTGGACGCACCCCAATAGAACTCCTAGATGACATGTGTCATATAGAATCTCGCTTTGGTCTATTTGCAGACAGAGTTAGTTTTGGTGCAAGATAGGTACACAGTTTGTGCCTAATGCATCATTGGCTAAGAAACCATTTTGGATGCACCGGATGATACTCCTGGGTAAAGGGGCTCAAGTGGAAGCTCAGTTTGCTTTGTTTGGAGATAGTGCTAATCTAGATGCAAGATAGGTGCACGAATTGCATCGAACATGCCATATGCTTAGAAATATGTTTGGAAGCACCCAATAGAACTCCTAGATGACGTGTGTCATATAGAATCTCACTTCGGTCCCTTTGGAGATAGTGTTAGTTTCGGTGCAAGATAGGTACACGGTTTGTGCCTAATGCACCATACGCTAAGAAACTATTTTGGACGCACGCGATGGTACTCCTTGGTGAAGAGGCTCATGTGGAATCTTGGTTCTGTCTGTTTGGAGATAGTTCTAATCTTGATGCAAGATAGGTGCACGGTTTGCATGGACCATACCATATCCTCAGAAATCAATTTGGACACACCCGATTAGATGCACCCGATGGAACTACTAGATGAAGTGTATCATATGGAATCTCGCTTCGGTCTAGTTGGAGATAGTATTGGTTTCGGAGCAAGGTAGTTTCATGGTTTGTGCCCAGTGCACCATAGGCTCAGAAATCGTTGTGGAAGTTCCCGATGGTACTCCTAGGTGAAGAGGCTCAAGTGAAAGCTCGGTTCGGCCTGTTTGGAGATAGTGCTAATCTTGATGAAAGATAGGTGTATGGTTTGCATGGAACGTACCATATTCTCAGAAATCAATTTGGACGCACCCGATAGAACTCCTAGATCATGTGTGTCATATGTGTTGACACCATTTTTGGACACGTATCTTTTGATACGTATCTGGAGTTAATGGGATGTGGATCGGCAGATGGAGCAGTGGTGACCAGTCTGCAAGGAAGTTGCCGATGAAGGTAGTTGCCGATGGGGAGACAACCGAATATGACCAAGTCCAGAAGTGATGGTATATTGGTGCCGATGACCAGTGCCAGTATTTGCAGATGGCAGTAACAGATAATCTGTCGATGACTTTGGAGGAAAGCGTGGAAGTTGCCGATTGATTCGTGGTGGTGTCCCGATTAGTTACGAGGGTAGTTTAATGTTTTTCTTAGTTATTAGAATTCGTTTTGTATGTGGTTTCCGTTTAATTTGGAATTTGAGTCCTAGTCGTGTCTGGTTGTAGCTCTTTGGACAGGGTATAAATGTAGACCCTAGAGCAATGTAATGAGACATCTATCAATCAATCAAACACGAGTTTTTACTCATATTCTAGCATCTACTTTTCGACAACTTCGTCATATTTTTCCTTTTTACTATGAGTTCTTAGGAATTCGTCGAGTCAAGCTCGGCGTGTTCTCAAGTTCCGCGTGAGCACCTCTTGGCCGTGACATCCGGGCGCATCGCTGTTGTCGGGACCAAAGTGTTCAGGTTACCACCTTTGTCGGTTGTAAGGTCAAATCGGCTGGCACGCCTTAACGTTTGAATGGGGTATTAGCCCTTTGTGTTTGCAGATCAGCTTTTGCACCAACAATATGGAATCTCGCTTCAATCTGTTTGGAGACAGTGTTAGTTTAGGTGCAGGATTGGTGCATGGTTTGCGCATAATGCACCATAGGCTCAGAAACCATTATGGAAGCACCCGATGATAATCCTAGGTGAAGAGGCTCAAGTGGAAGGTGGGTTCGATCTGTTTAGAGATAGTGCTAATCTTGATGCAAGATAGGTGCATGATTCACATGTAACGTACCATATTCTTAGAAATCAATTTGGACGCACCCGATAGAACTCCTAGATCATGTGTTTCATATGGAATCTCGCTTCAATCTGTTTGGAGACAGTGTTAGTTTAGGAGCAAGATTGGTGCATGGTTTGCACATAATGCACCATAGGCTCAGAAACCATTATGCAAGCACCCGATGATAATCCTAGGTGAAGAGGCTCAAGTGGAAGGTCGGTTCGATCTGTTTGGAGATAGTGCTAATCTTGATGCAACATAGGTGCACGGTTTGCATGGAACATAGCATATGCTAAGAAATCCATTTGGACGCACCCCAATAGAACTCCTAGATGACCTGTGTCATATAGAATCTCGCTTTGGTCTGTTTGGAGACAGAGTTAGTTTTGGTGCAAGATAGGTACACAGTTTGCGCCTAATGCATCATAGGCTAAGAAACCATTTTGGATGCACCCGATGATACTCCTGGGTAAAGGGGCTCAAGTGAAAGCTCAGTTTGCTTTGTTTGGAGATAGTGCTAATCTAGATGCAAGATAGGTGCACGAATTGCATCGAACGTGCCATATGGTTAGAAATATATTTGGAAGCACCCAATAGAACTCCTAGATGACGTGTGTCATATAGAATCTCACTTTGGTCTCTTTGGAGATAGTGTTAGTTTTGGTGCAAGATAGGTACACGGTTTGTGCCTAATGCACCATAGGCTAAGAAACTATTTTGGACGCACGCGATGGTACTCCTTGGTGAAGAGGCTCATGTGGAATCTTGGTTCTGTCTGTTTGGAGATAGTTCTAATCTTGATGTAAGATAGGTGCACGGTTTGCATGGACCATACCATATGCTCAGAAATCAATTTGGACACACCCGATTAGATGCACCCGATGGAACTACTAGATGAAGTGTATCATATGGAATCTCGCTTCCATCTAGTTGGAGATAGTATTAGTTTTGGAGCAAGGTAGTTGCATGGTTTGTGCCCAGTGCACCATAGGCTCAGAAATCGTTGTGGAAGTTCCCGATGGTACTCCTAGGTGAAGAGGCTCAAGTGAAAGCTCAGTTCGGTCTGTTTGGAGATAGTGCTAATCTTGATGAAAGATAGGTATATGGTTTGCATGGAACGTACCATATTCTCAGAAATCAATTTGGACGCACCCGATAGAACTCCTAGATCATGTCTGTCATATGTGTTGACACCGTTTTTGGACACGTATCTTTTGATACGTATCTGGAGTTAATGGGATGTGGATCGGCAGATGGAGCAGTGGTGACCAGTCTGCAGGGAAGTTGCCGATGAAGGTAGTTGCCGATGGGGAGACAACCGAATATGACCAAGTCCAGAAGTGATGGTATATTCGTGCCTATGACCAGTGCCAGTATTTGCCGATGGCCGTAACAGATAGTCTGCCGATGACTTTGGAGTCAAGCGTGGAAGTTGCCGATTGATTCGTGGTGGTGTCCCGATTAGTTACGAGGGTAGTTTAATGTTTTTCTTAGTTATTAGAATTCGTTTTGTATGCGGTTTCCGTTTAATTTGGAATTTGAGTCCTAGTCGTGTCTGGTTGTAGCTCTTTGGACAGGGTATAAATGTAGACCCTAGAGCAATGTAATGAGACATCTATCAATCAATCAAACACGAGTTTTTACTCATATTCTAACATCTACTTTTCGACAACTTCGTCATATTTTTCCTTTTTACTATGAGTTCTTAGGAATTCGTCGAGTCAAGCTCGGCGTGTTCTCAAGTTCCGCGTGAGCACCTCTTGGCCGTGACATCCGGGTGCATCGCTGTTGTCGGGACCAAAGTGTTCAGGTTACCACCTTTGTCGGTTGTAAGGTCAAATCGGCTGGCACGCCTTAACGTTTGAATGGGGTATTAGCCCTTTGTGTTTGCAGATCAGCTTTTGCACCAACAATATGGAATCTCGCTTCAATCTGTTTGGAGACAGTGTTAGTTTAGGTGCAGGATTGGTGCATGGTTTGCGCATAATGCACCATAGGCTCAGAAACCATTATGGAAGCACCCGATGATAATCCTAGGTGAAGAGGCTCAAGTGGAAGGTGGGTTCGATCTGTTTAGAGATAGTGCTAATCTTGATGCAAGATAGGTGCATGATTCACATGTAACGTACCATATTCTCAGAAATCAATTTGGACGCACCCGATAGAACTCCTAGATCATGTGTTTCATATGGAATCTCGCTTCAATCTGTTTGCAGACAGTGTTAGTTTAGGAGCGAGATTGGTGCATGGTTTGCACATAATGCACCATAGGCTCAGAAACCATTATGCAAGCACCCGATGATAATCCTAGGTGAAGAGGCTCAAGTGGAAGGTCGGTTCGATCTGTTTGGAGATAGTGCTAATCTTGATGCAAGATAAGTGCACGGTTTGCATGGAACATAGCATATGCTAAGAAATCCATTTGGACGCACCCCAATAGAACTCCTAGATGACCTGTGTCATATAGAATCTCGCTTTGGTCTGTTTGGAGACAGAGTTAGTTTTGGTGCAAGATAGGTACACAGTTTGCGCCTAATGCATCATAGGCTAAGAAACCATTTTGGATGCACCCGATGATACTCCTGGGTAAAGGGGCTCAAGTGGAAGCTCAGTTTGCTTTGTTTGGAGATAGTGCTAATCTAAATGCAAGATAGGTGCACGAATTGCATCGAACGTGCCATATGCTTAGAAATATATTTGGAAGCACCCAATAGAACTCCTAGATGACGTGTGTCATATAGAATCTCACTTTGGTCTCTTTGGAGATAGTGTTAGTTTTGGTGCAAGATAGGTACACGGTTTGTGCCTAATGCACCATAGGCTAAGAAACTATTTTGGACGCACGCGATGGTACTCCTTGGTGAAGAGGCTCATGTGGAATCTTGGTTCTGTCTGTTTGGAGATAGTTCTAATCTTGATGTAAGATAGGTGCACGGTTTGCATGGACCATACCATATGCTCAGAAATCAATTTGGACACACCCGATTAGATGCACCCGATGGAACTACTAGATGAAGTGTATCATATGGAATCTCGCTTCCATCTAGTTGGAGATAGTATTAGTTTCGGAGCAAGGTAGTTGCATGGTTTGTGCCCAGTGCACCATAGGCTCAGAAATCGTTGTGGAAGTTCCCGATGGTACTCCTAGGTGAAGAGGCTCAAGTGAAAGCTCAGTTCGGTCTGTTTGGAGATAGTGCTAATCTTGATGAAAGATAGGTATATGATTTGCATGGAACGTACCATATTCTCAGAAATCAATTTGGACGCACCCGATAGAACTCCAAGATCATGTGTGTCATATGTGTTGACACCGTTTTTGGACACGTATCTTTTGATACGTATCTGGAGTTAATGGGATGTGGATCGGCAGATGGAGCAGTGGTGACCAGTCTGCAGGGAAGTTGCCGATGAAGGTAGTTGCCGATGGGGAGACAACCGAATATGACCAAGTCCAGAAGTGATGGTATATTCGTGCCGATGACCAGTGCCAGTATTTGCCGATGGCCGTAACAGATAGTCTGCCGATGACTTTGGAGGAAAGCGTGGAAGTTGCCGATTGATTCGTGGTGGTGTCCCGATCAGTTACGAGGGTAGTTTAATGTTTTTCTTAGTTATGAGAATTCGTTTTGTATGCGGTTTCCGTTTAATTTGGAATTTGAGTCCTAGTCGTGTCTGGTTGTAGCTCTTTGGACAGGGTATAAATGTAGACCCTAGAGCAATGTAATGAGACATCTATCAATCAATCAAACACGAGTTTTTACTCATTTCCAGCATCTACTTTTCGACGACTTCGTCATATTTTTCCTTTTTACTACGAGTTCTTAGGAATTCGTCGAGTCAAGCTCGGCGTGTTCTCAAGTTCCGTGTGAGCACCTCTTGGCCGTGACATCCGGGCGCATCGCTGTTGTCGGGACCAAAGTGTTCAGGTTACCACCTTTGTTGGTTGTAAGGTCAAATCGGCTGGCACGCCTTAACGTTTGAATGGGGTACTAGCCCTTTGTGTTTGCAGATCAGCTTTTGCACCAACAATACGGAATCTCGCTTCAATCTGTTTGGAGACAGTGTTAGTTTAGGTGCAGGATTGGTGCATGGTTTGCGCATAATGCACCATAGGCTCAGAAACCATTATGGAAGCACCCGATGATAATCCTAGGTGAAGAGGCTCAAGTGGAAGGTCGGTTCGATCTGTTTGGAGATAGTGCTAATCTTGATGCAAGATAGGTGCACGATTTACATGTAACATACCATATTCTCAGAAATCAATTTGGACGCATCCGATAGAACTCCTAGATCATGTGTTTCATATGGAATCTCGCTTCAATCTGTTTGGAGACAGTGTTAGTTTAGGAGCAAGATTGGTGCATGGTTTGCACATAATGCACCATAGGCTTAGAAACCATTATGCAAGCACCCGATGATAATCCTAGGTGAAGAGGCTCAAGTGGAAGGTCGGTTCGATCTGTTTGGAGATAGTGCTAATCTTGATGCAAGATAGGTGCACGGTTTGCATGGAACATAGCATATGCTAAGAAATCCATTTGGACGCACCCCAATAGAACTCCTAGATGACCTGTGTCATATAGAATCTCGCTTTGGTCTGTTTGGAGACAGAGTTAGTTTTGGTGCAAGATAGGTACACAGTTTGCGCCTAATGCATCATAGGCTAAGAAACCATTTTGGATGCACCCGATGATACTCCTGGGTAAAGGGGCTCAAGTGGAAGCTCAGTTTGCTTTGTTTGGAGATAGTGCTAATCTAGATGCAAGATAGGTGCACGAATTGCATCGAACGTGCCATATGCTTAGAAATATATTTGGAAGCACCCAATAGAACTCCTAGATGACGTGTGTCATATAGAATCTCACTTTGGTCTCTTTGGAGATAGTGTTAGTTTCGGTGCAAGATAGGTACACGGTTTGTGCCTAATGCACCATAGGCTAAGAAACTATTTTGGACGCACGCGATGGTACTCCTTGGTGAAGAGGCTCATGTGGAATCTTGGTTCTGTCTGTTTGGAGATAGTTCTAATCTTGATGTAAGATAGGTGCACGGTTTGCATGGACCATACCATATGCTCAGAAATCAATTTGGACACACCCGATTAGATGCACCCGATGGAACTACTAGATGAAGTGTATCATATGGAATCTCGCTTCCATCTAGTTGGAGATAGTATTAGTTTCGGAGCAAGGTAGTTGCATGGTTTGTGCCCAGTGCACCATAGGCTCAGAAATCGTTGTGGAAGTTCCCGATGGTACTCCTAGGTGAAGAGGCTCAAGTGAAAGCTCAGTTCGGTCTGTTTGGAGATAGTGCTAATCTTGATGAAAGATAGGTATATGGTTTGCATGGAACGTACCATATTCTCAGAAATCAATTTGGACGCACCCGATAGAACTCCAAGATCATGTCTGTCATATGTGTTGACACCGTTTTTGGACACGTATCTTTTGATACGTATCTGGAGTTAATGGGATGTGGATCGGCAGATGGAGCAGTGGTGACCAGTCTGCAGGGAAGTTGCCGATGAAGGTAGTTGCCGATGGGGAGACAACCGAATATGACCAAGTCCAGAAGTGATGGTATATTCGTGCCGATGACCAGTGCCAGTATTTGCCGATGGCCGTAACAGATAGTCTGCCGATGACTTTGGAGGAAAGCGTGGAAGTTGCCGATTGATTCGTGGTGGTGTCCCGATCAGTTACGGGGGTAGTTTAATGTTTTCCTTAGTTATTAGAATTCGTTTTGTATGTGGTTTCCGTTTAATTTAGAATTTGAGTCCTAGTCGTGTCTGGTTGTACCTCTTTGGACAGGGTATAAATGTCGACCCTAGATCAATGTAATGAGACATCTATCAATCAATCAAACACGAGTTTTTACTCATTTCCAGCATCTACTTTTCGACGACTTCGTCATATTTTTCCTTTTTACTACGAGTTCTTAGGAATTCGTCGAATCAAGCTCGGCGTGTTCTCAAGTTCCGTGTGAGCACCTCTTGGCCGTGACATCCGGGCGCATCGCTGTTGTCGGGACCAAAGTGTTCAGGTTACCACCTTTGTCGGTTGTAAGGTCAAATCGGCTGGCACGCCTTAACGTTTGAATGGGGTACTAGCCCTTTGTGTTTGCAGATCAGCTTTTGCACCAACAATACGGAATCTCGCTTCAATCTGTTTGGAGACAGTGTTAGTTTAGGTGCAGGATTGGTGCATGGTTTGCGCATAATGCACCATAGGCTCAGAAACGATTATGGAAGCACCCGATGATAATCCTAGGTGAAGAGGCTCAAGTGGAAGGTCGGTTCGATCTGTTTGGAGATAGTGCTAATCTTGATGCAAGATAGGTGCACGATTTACATGTAACGTACCATATTCTCAGAAATCAATTTGGACGCATCCGATAGAACTCCTAGATCATGTGTTTCATATGGAATCTCGCTTCAATCTGTTTGGAGACAGTGTTAGTTTAGGAGCAAGATTGGTGCATGGTTTGCACATAATGCACCATAGGCTCAGAAACCATTATGCAAGCACCCGATGATAATCCTAGGTGAAGAGGCTCAAGTGGAAGGTCGGTTCGATCTGTTTGGAGATAGTGCTAATCTTGATGCAAGATAGGTGCACGGTTTGCATGGAACATAGCATATGCTAAGAAATCCATTTGGACGCACCCCAATAGAACTCCTAGATGACCTGTGTCATATAGAATCTCGCTTTGGTCTGTTTGGAGACAGAGTTAGTTTTGGTGCAAGATAGGTACACAGTTTGCGCCTAATGCATCATAGGCTAAGAAACCATTTTGGATGCACCCGATGATACTTCTGGGTGAAGGGGCTCAAGTGGAAGCTCAGTTTGCTTTGTTTGGAGATAGTGCTAATCTAGATGCAAGATAGGTGCACGAATTGCATCGAACGTGCCATATGCTTAGAAATATATTTGGAAGCACCCAATAGAACTCCTAGATGACGTGTGTCATATAGAATCTCACTTCGGTATCTTTGGAGATAGTGTTAGTTTCGGTGCAAGATAGGTACACGGTTTGTGCCTAATGCACCATAGGCTAACAAACTATTTTGGACGCACGCGATGGTACTCCTTGGTGAAGAGACTCATGTGGAATCTTGGTTCTGTCTGTTTGGAGATAGTTCTAATCTTGATGTAAGATAGGTGCACGGTTTGCATGGAATATACCATATGCTCAGAAATCAATTTGGACACACCCGATTAGATGCACCCGATGGAACTACTAGATGAAGTGTATCATATGGAATCTCGCTTCCATCTAGTTGGAGATAGTATTAGTTTCGGAGCAAGGTAGTTGCATGGTTTGTGCCCAGTGCACCATAGGCTCAGAAATCGTTGTGGAAGTTTCCGATGGTACTCCTAGGTGAAGAGGCTCAAGTGAAAGCTCAGTTCGGTCTGTTTGGAGATAGTGCTAATCTTGATGAAAGATAGGTATATGGTTTGCATGGAACGTACCATATTCTCAGAAATCAATTTGGACGCACCCGATAGAACTCCTAGATCATGTGTGTCATATGTGTTGACACCGTTTTTGGACACGTATCTTTTGATACGTATCTGGAGTTAATGGGATGTGGATCGGCAGATGGAGCAATGGTGACCAGTCTGCAGGGAAGTTGCCGATGAAGGTAGTTGCCGATGGGGAGACAACCGAATATGACCAAGTCCAGAAGTGATGGTATATTCGTGCCGATGACCAGTGCCAGTATTTGCCGATGGCCGTAACAGATAGTCTGCCGATGACTTTGGAGGAAAGCGTGGAAGTTGCCGATTGATTCGTGGTGGTGTCCCGATCAGTTACGGGGGTAGTTTAATGTTTTCCTAAGTTATTAGAATTCGTTTTGTATGTGGTTTCCGTTTAATTTAGAATTTGAGTCCTAGTCGTGTCTGGTTGTAGCTCTTTGGACAGGGTATAAATGTCGACCCTAGAGCAATGTAATGAGACATCTATCAATCAATCAAACACGAGTTTTTACACATATTCCAGCATCTACTTTTCGACGACTTTGTCATATTTTTCCTTTTTACTACGAGTTCTTAGGAATTCGTCGAGTCAAGCTCGGCGTGTTCTCAAGTTCCGTGTGAGCACCTCTTGGCCGTGACATCCGGGCGCATCGCTGTTGTCGGGACCAAAGTGTTCAGGTTACCACCTTTGTCGGTTGTAAGGTCAAATCGGCTGGCACGCCTTAACGTTTGAATGGGGTATTAGCCCTTTGTGTTTGCAGATCAGCTTTTGCACCAACAATATGGAATCTCGCTTCAATCTGTTTGGAGACAGTGTTAGTTTAGGTGCAGGATTGGTGCATGGTTTGCGCATAATGCACCATAGGCTCAGAAACCATTATGGAAGCACCCGATGATAATCCTAGGTGAAGAGGCTCAAGTGGAGGGTCGGTTCGATCTGTTTGGAGATAGTGCTAATCTTGATGCAAGATAGGTGCACGATTTACATGTAACGTACCATATTCTCAGAAATCAATTTGGACGCATCCGATAGAACTCCTAGATCATGTGTTTCATATGGAATCTCGCTTCAATCTGTTTGGAGACAGTGTTATTTTAGGTGCAAGATTGGTGCATGGTTTGCGCATAATGCACCATAGGCTCAGAAACCATTATGCAATCACCCGATGATAATCCTAGGTGAAGAGGCTCAAGTGGAAGGTCGGTTCGATCTGTTTGGAGATAGTGCTAATCTTGATGCAAGATAGGTATACGGTTTGCATGGAACATACCATATTCTCATAAATCAATTTGGACGCACCCGATAGAACTCCTAGATCATGTGTGTCATATGGAATCTTGCTTCAATCTGTTTGGAGACAGTGTTAGTTTAGGTGCAAGATTGGTGCATGGTTTGTGCACCATAGGCTCGGATACCATTATGGAATCTTGGTTCTATCTGTTTGGAGATAGTTCGAATCTTGATGCAAGATAGGTGCACGGTTTGCATGGAACATACCATATGCTGAGAAATCAATTTGGACACACCCAATGGAACTGTACATGCATCCGATGGAACTACTTGATGAAGTGTATCATATGGAATCTCGCTTTAGTCCAGTTGGAGATAGTATTAGTTTCGGTGCAAGATAGGTGCATGGTTTGTTCCCAGTGCACCATAGGCTCAAAAACCGTTGTGGAAGTTCTAGAAGGTACTCCTAGGTGAAGAGGCTCAAGTGAAAGCTCGGTTCGGTCTGTTTGGAGATAGTGCTAATCTTGATGAAAGATAGGTGTACGGTTTGCATGGAACGTACCATATTCTTAGAAATCAATCTGTACGCAACCGATAGAACTCCTACATAATGTGTGTCATATGGAATCTCGCTTCAATCTGTTTGGAGACAGTGTTAGTTTAGGTGCAAGATTGGTGCATGGTTTGCGCATAATGCACCATAGGCTCAGAAACCATTATGGAAGCACCCGATGATAATCCTAGGTGAAGAGGCTCAATTGGAAGGTCATTTCGATCTGTTTGTAGATAGTGCTAATCTTGATGCAAGATAGGTGCACGGTTTGCATGGAACATACCATATTCTCATAAATCAATTTGGACGCACCCGATAGAACTCCTAGATCATGTTTTCATATGGAATCTCGCTTCAATCTGTTTGGAGACAATGTTAGTTTAGGTGCAAGATTGGTGCATGGTTTGCGCATAATGCACCATAGGCTCAGAAACCATTATGGAACCACCCGATGATAATCCTAGGTGAAGAGGCTCAAGTGGAAGGTCGGTTCGATCTATTTGGAGATAGTGCTAATCTTGATGCAAGATAGGTGCACGGTTTGCATGGAACATACCATATGCTAAGAAATCCATTTGGACGCACGCCAATAGAACTCCTAGATGACATGTGTCATATAGAATCTCGCTTTGGTCTGTTTGGAGACAGAGTTAGTTTTGGTGCAAGATAGGTACACAGTCTGCGCCTAATGCATCATAGGCTAAGAAACCATTTTGGATGCACCCGATGATACTCGTAGGTAAAGGGGCTCAAGTGGAAGCTCAGTTTGCTTGTTTGGAGATAGTGCTAATCTTTATGCAAGATAGTTGCACGAATTGCATCGAACGTACCATATGCTTAGAAATATATTTGGAAGCACCCAATAGAACTCATAGATGATGTGTGTCATATAGAATCTCACTTCAATTTCTTTGGAGATAGTGTTAGTTTCAGTGCAAGATAGGTACACGGTTTGTGCCAAATGCACCATAGGCTAAGAAACTATTTTGGACGCACGCGATCGTACTCCTTGGTGAAGAGGCTCATGTGGAACCTTGGTTCTGTCTGTTTGAAGGTAGTTCCAATCTTGATGCAAGATAGGTGCATGGTTTGCATGGACCATACCATATGCTCAGAAATCAATTTGGACACACCCGATTAGATGCACCCGATGGAACTACTAGATGAAGTGTATCATATGGAATCTCGCTTCGGTCTAGTTGGAGATAGTAATGGTTTCAGAGCAAGGTAGTTTCATGGTTTGTGCCCAGTGCACCTTAGGCTCAGAAATCGTTGTGGAAGTTCCCAATGGTACTCCTAGGTGAAGAGGCTCAAGTGAAAGCTCGGTTCGGTCTGTTTGGAGATAGTGCTAATCTTGATGAAAGATAGGTGTATGGTTTGCATGGAACGTACCATATTCTCAGAAATCAATTTGGACGCACCCGATAGAACTCCTAGATCATGTGTGTCATATGTGTTGACACCGTTTTTGGACACGTATCTTTTGATACGTATCTGGAGTTAATGGGATGTGGATCGGCAGATGGAGCAGTGGTGACCAGTCTGCAGGGAAGTTGCCGATGAAGGTAGTTGCCGATGGGGAGACAACCGAATATGACCAAGTCCAGAAGTGATGGTATATTGGTGCCGATGACCAGTGCCAGTATTTGCCGTTGGCCGTAACAGATAGTCTGTCGATGACTTTGGAGGAAAGCGTGGAAGTTGCCGATTGATTCGTGGTGGTGTCCCGATTAGTTACGAGGTTAGTTTAATGTTTTCCTTAGTTATTAGAATTCGTTTTGTATGCGGTTTCCGTTTAATTTGGAATTTGAGTCCTAGTCGTGTCTGGTTGTAGCTCTTTGGACAGGGTATAAATGTAGACCCTATAGCAATGTAATGAGACATCTATCAATCAATCAAACACGAGTTTTTACTCATATTCTAGCATCTACTTTTCGACGACTTCGTCATATTTTTCCTTTTTACTATGAGTTCTTAGGAATTCGTCGAGTCAAGCTCGGCGTGTTCTCAAGTTCCGCGTGAGCACCTCTTGGCCGTGACATCCGGGCGCATCGCTGTAGTCGGGACCAAAGTGTTCAGGTTACCACCTTTGTCGGTTGTAAGGTCAAATCGGCTGGCACGCCTTAACATTTGAATGGGGTATTAGCCCTTTGTGTTTGCAGATCAGCTTTTGCATACCATTATGGAATCTTGGTTCTATCTGTTTGGAGATAGTTCGAATCTTGATGCAAGATAGGTGCACGGTTTGCATGGAACATACCATATGCTGAGAAATCAATTTGGACACACCCAATGGAACTGTACATGCATCCGATGGAACTACTAGATGAAGTGTATCATATGGAATCTCGCTTTAGTCCAGTTGGAGATAGTATTAGTTTCGGTGCAAGATAGGTGCATGGTTTGTTCCCAGTGCACCATAGGCTCAAAAACCGTTGTGGAAGTTCTAGAAGGTACTCCTAGGTGAAGAGGCTCAAGTGAAAGCTCGGTTCGGTCTGTTTGGAGATAGTGCTAATCTTGATGAAAGATAGGTGTACGGTTTGCATGGAACGTACCATATTCTTAGAAATCAATCTGTACGCAACCGATAGAACTCCTACATAATGTGTGTCATATGGAATCTCGCTTCAATCTGTTTGGAGACAGTGTTAGTTTAGGTGCAAGATTGGTGCATGGTTTGCGCATAATGCACCATAGGCTCAGAAACCATTATGGAAGCACCCGATGATAATCCTAGGTGAAGAGGCTCAAGTGGAAGGTCATTTCGATCTGTTTGTAGATAGTGCTAATCTTGATACAAGATAGGTGCACGGTTTGCATGGAACATACCATATTCTCATAAATCAATTTGGACGCACCCGATAGAACTCCTAGATCATGTGTTTCATATGGAATCTCGCTTCAATCTGTTTGGAGACAGTGTTAGTTTAGGTGCAAGATTGGTGCATGGTTTGCGCATAATGCACCATAGGCTCAGAAACCATTATGCAAGCACCCGATGATAATCCTAGGTGAAGAGGCTCAAGTGGAAGGTCAGTTCGATCTGTTTGGAGATAGTGCTAATCTTGATGCAAGATAGGTGCACGGTTTGCATGGAACGTACCATATTCTCAGAAATCAATTTGGACGCACCCGATAGAACTCCTAGATCATGTGTTTCATATGGAATCTCGCTTCAATCTGTTTGGAGACAGTGTTAGTTTAGGTGCAATATTGGTGCATGGTTTGCGCATAATGCACCATAGGCTCAGAAACCATTATGCAAGCACCCGATGATAATCCTAGGTGAAGAGGCTCAAGTGGAAGGTCGGTTCGATCTATTTCGAGATAGTGCTAATCTTGATGCAAGATAGGTGCACGGTTTGCATGGAACATACCATATGCTAAGAAATCCATTTGGACGCACGCCAATAGAACTCCTAGATGACATGTGTCATATAGAATCTCGCTTTGGTCTGTTTGGAGACAGAGTTAGTTTTGGTGCAAGATAGGTACACACTTTGCGCCTATTGCATCATAGGCTAAGAAACCATTTTGGATGCACCCGATGATACTCGTAGGTAAAGGGGCTCAAGTGGAAGCTCAGTTTGCTTGTTTGGAGATAGTGCTAATCTTTATGCAAGATAGTTGCACGAATTGCATCGAACGTACCATATGCTTAGAAATATATTTGGAAGCACCCAATAGAACTCATAGATGATGTGTGTCATATAGAATCTCACTTCAATTTCTTTGGAGATAGTGTTAGATTCAGTGCAAAATAGGTACACGGTTTGTGCCAAATGCACCATAGGCTAAGAAACTATTTTGGACGCACGCGATCGTACTCCTTGGTGAAGAGGCTCATGTGGAACCTTGGTTCTGTCTGTTTGAAGGTAGTTCCAATCTTGATGCAAGATAGGTGCATGGTTTGCATGGACCATACCATATGCTCAGAAATCAATTTGGACACACCCGATTAGATGCACCCGATGGAACTACTAGATGAAGTGTATCATATGGAATCTCGCTTCGGTCTAGTTGGAGATAGTAATGGTTTCAGAGCAAGGTAGTTTCATGGTTTGTGCCCAGTGCACCTTAGGCTCAGAAATCGTTGTGGAAGTTCCCGATGGTACTCCTAGGTGAAGAGGCTCAAGTGAAAGCTCGGTTCGGTCTGTTTGGAGATAGTGCTAATCTTGATGAAAGATAGGTGTATGGTTTGCATGGAACGTACCATATTCTCAGAAATCAATTTGGACGCACCCGATAGAACTCCTAGATCATGTGTGTCATATGTGTTGACACCGTTTTTGGACACGTATCTTTTGATACGTATCTGGAGTTAATGGGATGTGGATCGGCAGATGGAGCAGTGGTGACCAGTCTGCAGGGAAGTTGCCGATGAAGGTAGTTGCCGATGGGGAGACAACCGAATATGACCAAGTCCAGAAGTGATGGTATATTGGTGCCGATGACCAGTGCCAGTATTTGCCGTTGGCCATAACAGATAGTCTGTCGATGACTTTGGAGGAAAGCGTGGAAGTTGCCGATTGATTCGTGGTGGTGTCCCGATTAGTTACGAGGTTAGTTTAATGTTTTCCTTAGTTATTAGAATTCGTTTTGTATGCGGTTTCCGTTTAATTTGGAATTTGAGTCCTAGTCGTGTCTGGTTGTAGCTCTTTGGACAGGGTATAAATGTAGATCCTAGAGCAATGTAATGAGACATCTATCAATCAATCAAACACGAGTTTTTACTCATATTCTAGCATCTACTTTTCGACGACTTCGTCATATTTTTCCTTTTTACTATGAGTTCTTAGGAATTCGTCGAGTCAAGCTCGGCGTGTTCTCAAGTTCCGCGTGAGCACCTCTTGGCCGTGACATCCGGGCGCATCGCTGTAGTCGGGACCAAAGTGTTCAGGTTACCACCTTTGTCGGTTGTAAGGTCAAATCGGCTGGCACGCCTTAACGTTTGAATGGGGTATTAGCCCTTTGTGTTTGCAGATCAGCTTTTGCACCAACAATATGGAATCTCGCTTCAATCTGTTCGGAGACAGTGTTAGTTTAGGTGCAGGATTGGTGCATGGTTTGCGCATAATGCACCATAGGCTCAGAAACCATTATGGAAGCACCCGATGATAATCCTAGGTGAAGAGGCTCAAGTGGAAGGTCAGTTCGATCTGTTTGGAGATAGTGCTAATCTTGATGCAAGATAGGTGCACGATTTACATGCAACGTACCATATTCTCAGAAATCAATTTGGACGCATCCGATAGAACTCCTCGATCATGTGTTTCATATGGAATTTCGCTTCAATCTGTTTGGAGACAGTGTTAGTTTAGGTGCAAGATTGGTGCATGGTTTGCGCATAATGCACCATAGGCTCAGAAACTATTATGCGAGCACCCGATGATAATCCTAGGTGAAGAGGCTCAAGTGGAAGGTCGGTTCGATCTGTTTGGAGATAGTGCTAATCTTGATGCAAAATAGGTATACGGTTTGCATGGAACATACCATATTCTCAGAAATCAATTTGGACGCACCCGATAGAACTCCTAGATCATGTGTGTCATATGGAATCTTACTTCAATCTGTTTGGAGACAGTGTTAGTTTAGGTGCAAGATTGGTGCATGGTTTGTGCACCATAGGCTCGGATACCATTATGGAATCTTGGTTCTATCTGTTTGGAGATAGTTCGAATCTTGATGCAAGATAGGTGCACGGTTTGCATGGAACATACCATATGCTGAGAAATCAATTTGGACACACCCAATGGAACTGTAGATGCATCCGATGGAACTACTAGATTATCATATGGAATCTCGCTTTAGTCCAGTTGGAGATAGTATTAGTTTCGGTGCAAGATAGGTGCATGGTTTGTTCCCAGTGCACCATAGGCTCAAAAACCGTTGTGGAAGTTCTAGATGGTACTCCTAGGTGAAGAGGCTCAAGTGAAAGCTCGGCTCGGTCTGTTTGGAGATAGTGCTAATCTTGATGAAAGATAGGTGTACGGTTTGCATGGAACGTACCATATTCTTAGAAATCAATCTGTACGCAACCGATAGAACTCCTACATAATGTGTGTCATATGGAATCTCGCTTCAATCTGTTTGGAGACAGTGTTAGTTTAGGTGCAAGATTGGTGCATGGTTTGCGCATAATGCACCATAGGCTCAGAAACCATTATGGAAGCACCCGATGATAATCCTAGGTGAAGAGGCTCAAGTGGAAGTTCGGTTCGATCTGTTTGGAGATAGTGCTAATCTTGATGCAAGATAGGTGCACGGTTTGCATGGAACGTACCATATTCTCAGAAATCAATTTGGACGCACCCGATAGAACTCCTAGATCATGTGTTTCATATGGAATCTCGCTTCAATCTGTTTGGAGACAATGTTAGTTTAGGTGCAAGATTGGTGCATGGTTTGCGCATAATGCACCATAGGCTCAGAAACCATTATGCAAGCACCCGATGATAATCCTAGGTGAAGAGGCTCAAGTGGAAGGTCAGTTCGATCTGTTTGGAGATAGTGCTAATCTTGATGCAAGATAGGTGCACGGTTTGCATGGAACGTACCATATTCTCAGAAATCAATTTGGACGCACCCGATAGAACTCCTAGATCATGTGTTTCATATGGAATCTCGCTTCAATCTGTTTGGAGACAGTGTTAGTTTAGGTGCAATATTGGTGCATGGTTTGCGCATAATGCACCATAGGCTCAGAAACCAATATGCAAGCACACGATGATAATCCTAGGTGAAGAGGCTCAAGTGGAAGGTCGGTTCGATCTATTTGGAGATAGTGCTAATCTTGATGCAAGATAGGTGCACGGTTTGCATGGAACATACCATATGCTAAGAAATCCATTTGGACGCACGCCAATAGAACTCCTAGATGACATGTGTCATATAGAATCTCGCTTTGGTCTGTTTGGAGACAGAGTTAGTTTTGGTGCAAGATAGGTACACAGTCTGCGCCTAATGCATCATAGGCTAAGAAACCATTTTGGATGCACCCGATGATACTCGTAGGTAAAGGGGCTCAAGTGGAAGCTCAGTTTGCTTTGTTTGGAGATAGTGCTAATCTTTATGCAAGATAGTTGCACGAATTGCATCGAACGTACCATATGCTTAGAAATATATTTGGAAGCACCCAATAGAACTCATAGATGATGTGTGTCATATAGAATCTCACTTCGATTTCTTTGGAGATAGTGTTAGTTTCAGTGCAAGATAGGTACACGGTTTGTGCCAAATGCACCATAGGCTAAGAAACTATTTTGGACGCACGCGATGGTACTCCTTGGTGAAGAGGCTCATGTGGAACCTTGGTTCTGTCTGTTTGAAGATAGTTCCAATCTTGATGCAAGATAGGTGCACGGTTTGCATGGAACATACCATATGCTCAGAAATCAATTTGGACACACCTCATGGAACTGTAGATGCACCCGATGGAACTACTAGATGAAGTTTATCATATGGAATCTCGCTTCCGTCCAGTTGGAGATAGTATTAGTTTCGGTGCAAGATAGTTGCATGGTTTGTGCCCAGTGCACCATAGGCTCAGAAATCGTTGTGGAAGTTCCCGTTGGTACTCCAAGGTGAAGAGGCTCAAGTGAAAGCCCGGTTCGGTCTGTTTGCAGATAGTGCTAATCTTGATGAAAGATAGGTGTACGGTTTGTATAGAACATATCATATTCTTGGAAATCAATTTTGACGCACCCGATAGAACTCCTAGATCATGTGTGTCATATGGAATCTTGCTTCAATCTGTTTGGAGACAGTTTAGGTGCAAGATTGGTGCATGGTTTGCGCATAATGCACCATAGGTTCGGAAACCATTATGGAAGCACCCGATAATACTCCTAGGTGAAGAGGCTCAAGTGGAAGGTCGCTTCGATCTGTTTGGAGATAGTGCTAATCTTGATGAAAGATAGGTGCACGGTTTTCATGGAACATACCATATGCTAAGAAATCTTTTTGGATGCATCGCAATAGAACTCCTAGATGACATGTGTCATATGGAATCTCACTTTGGTCTATTTAGAGACAGAGATAGTTTTGGTGCAAGATAGGTACACAGTTTGCGCCTAATGCATCATAGGCTAAGAAACCATTTTGGATGCACCCGATGATACTCCTGGGTAAAGGAGCTCAAGTGGAAGCTCAGTTTGCTTTGTTTGGAGATAGTGCTAATCTAGATACAAGATAGGTGCACGAATTGCATCGAACATACCATATGCTTAGAAATATATTTGTAAGCACCCAATAGAACTCCTAGATGATGTGTGTCACATAGAATCTCGGTCTCTTTGGAGATAGTGTTAGTTTCGGTGCAAGATAGGTACACGGTTTGTGCCTAATGCACCATAGGCTAAGAAACTATTTTGGACGCACGCGTTGGTACTCCTTGGTGAAGAGGCTCATGTGGAACCTTGGTTCTGTCTGTTTGGAGATAGTTCTAATCTTGATGCAAGATAGGTGCACGGTTTGCATGGAACATACCATATGCTCAGAAATCAATTTGGACACACCCGATGGAACTGTAGATGCACCCGATGGAACTACTGGATGAAGTGTATCATATGGAATCTCGCTTCAGTCCAGTTGGAGATAGTATTAGTTTCGGTGCAAGATAGTTGCATGGTTTGTGCCCAGTGCACCGTAGGCTCACAAATCGTTGTGGAAGTTCCCGATGGTACTCCTAGGTGAAGAGGCTCAAGTGAAAGCTCGGTTCGGTCTGTTTGGAGATAGTGCTAATCTTGATGAAAGATAGGTGTACGGTTTGCATGGAACGTACCGTAATCTCAGAAATCAATTTGGACGCACCCGATAGAACTCCTAGATCATGTGTGTCATATGGAATCTCGCTTCAATCTGTTTGGAGACAGTTTAGGTGCAAAATTGGTGCATGGTTTGCGCATAATGCACCATAGGCTTAGAAATCGTTGTGGAAGCACCTGATAATACTCCTAGGTGAAGAGGCTCAAGTGAAAGCTTGGTTTGGTATGTATGGAGATAGTGCTAATCTTGATGAAAGATAGGTGTACGGTTTGCATGGAACGTACCATATTCTCAGAAATCAATTTGGACGCACCCGATAGAACTCCTAGATCATGTGTGTCATATGGAATCTTGCTTCAATTTGTTTGGAGACAGTGTTAGTTTAGGTGCAAGATTGGTGCATGGTTTGTGCATAATGCACTATAGGCTCAAAAACCATTATGGAAGCACCCGATGATAATCCTAGGTGAAGAGGCTCAAGTGAAAGCTCGGTTCGGTCTGTTTGGAGATAGTGCTAATCTTGATGAAAGATAGGTGTATGGTTTTCATGGAACGTACCATATTCTCTGAAATCAATTTGGACGCACCCGATAGAACTCCTAGATCATGTGTGTCATATGTGTTGACACCGTTTTTGGACACGTATCTTTTGATACGTATCTGGAGTTAATGGGATGTGGATCGGCAGATGGAGCAGTGGTGACCAGTCTGCAGGGAAGTTGCCGATGAAGGTAGTTGCCGATGGGGAGACAACCGAATATGACCAAGTCCAGAAGTGATGGTATATTGGTGCCGATGACCAGTGCCAGTATTTGCCGATGGCCGTAACAGATAGTCTGTCGATGACTTTGGAGGAAAGCGTGGAAGTTGCCGATTGATTCGTGGTGGTGTCCCGATTAGTTACGAGGTTAGTTTAATGTTTTCCTTAGTTATTAGAATTCGTTTTGTATGCGGTTTCCGTTTAATTTGGAATTTGAGTCCTAGTCGTGTCTGGTTGTAGCTCTTTGGACAGGGTATAAATGTAGACCCTAGAGCAATGTAATGAGACATCTATCAATCAAT
Organism: Sorghum bicolor; assembly: GCF_000003195.3. Classification (NCBI taxonomy): domain Eukaryota; kingdom Viridiplantae; phylum Streptophyta; class Magnoliopsida; order Poales; family Poaceae; genus Sorghum; species Sorghum bicolor. Next base: position 90,749 of record NW_018396441.1, on the reverse strand, counting down.
CAAACACGAGTTTTTACTCATTTTCTAGCATCTACTTTTCGACGACTTCGTCATATTTTTCCTTTTTACTTTAGTTCTTAGGAATTCGTCGAGTCAAGCTCGGCGTGTTCTCAAGTTCCGCGTGAGCACCTCTTGGCCGTGACATCCGGGCGCATCGCTGTTGTCGGGACCAAAGTGTTCAGGTTACCACCTTTGTCGGTTGTAAGGTCAAATCGGCTGGCACGCCTTAACGTTTGAATGGGGTATTAGCCCTTTGTGTTTGCAGATCAGCTTTTGCACCAACAATATGGAATCTCGCTTCAATCTGTTCGGAGACAGTGTTAGTTTAGGTGCAGGATTGGTGCATGGTTTGCGCATAATGCACCATAGGCTCAGAAACCATTATGGAAGCACCCGATGATAATCCTAGGTGAAGAGGCTCAAGTGGAAGGTCAGTTCGATCTGTTTGGAGATAGTGCTAATCTTGATGCAAGATAGGTGCACGATTTACATGCAACGTACCATATTCTCAGAAATCAATTTGGACGCATCCGATAGAACTCCTATATCATGTGTTTCATATGGAATTTCGCTTCAATCTGTTTGGAGACAGTGTTAGTTTAGGTGCAAGATTGGTGCATGGTTTGCGCATAATGCACCATAGGCTCAGAAACCATTATGCGAGCACCCGATGATAATCCTAGGTGAAGAGGCTCAAGTGGAAGGTCGGTTCGATCTGTTTGGAGATAGTGCTAATCTTGATGCAAGATAGGTATACGGTTTGCATGGAACATACCATATTCTCAGAAATCAATTTGGACACACCCGATAGAACTCCTAGATCATGTGTGTCATATGGAATCTTGCTTCAATCTGTTTGGAGACAGTGTTAGTTTAGGTGCAAGATTGGTGCATGGTTTGTGCACCATAGGCTCGGATACCATTATGGAATCTTGGTTCTATCTGTTTGGAGATAGTTCGAATCTTGATGCAAGATAGGTGCACGGTTTGCATGGAACATACCATATGCTGAGAAATCAATTTGGACACACCCAATGGAACTGTAGATGCATCCGATGGAACTACTAGATGAAGTGTATCATATGGAATCTCGCTTTAGTCCAGTTGGAGATAGTATTAGTTTCGGTGCAAGATAGGTGCATGGTTGGTTCCCAGTGCACCATAGGCTCAAAAACCGTTGTGCAAGTTCTAGATGGTACTCCTAGGTGAAGAGGCTCAAGTGAAAGCTCGGTTCGGTCTGTTTGGAGATAGTGCTAATCTTGATGAAAGATAGGTGTACGGTTTGCATGCAACGTACCATATTCTTAGAAATCAATCTGTACGCAACCGATAGAACTCCTACATAATGTGTGTCATATGGAATCTCGCTTCAATCTGTTTGGAGATAGTGTTAGTTTAGGTGCAAGATTGGTGCATGGTTTGCGCATAATGCACCATAGGCTCAGAAACCATTATGGAAGCACCCGATGATAATCCTAGGTGAAGAGGCTGAAGTGGAAGGTCAGTTCGATCTGTTTGGAGATACTGCTAATCTTGATGCAAGATACGTGCACGGTTTTCATGGAACGTACCATATTCTCATAAATCAATTTGGACGCACCCGATAGAACTCCTAGATCATGTGTTTCATATGGAATCTCGCTTCAATCTGTTTGGAGACACTGTTAGTTTAGGTGCAAGATTGGTGCATGGTTTGCGCATAATGCACCATAGGCTCAGAAACCATTATGCAAGCACCCGATGATAATCCTAGGTGAAGAGGCTCAAGTGGAAGGTCAGTTCGATCTGTTTGGAGATAGTGCTAATCTTGATGCAAGATAGGTGCACGGTTTGCATGGAACGTACCATATTCTCAGAAATGAATTTAGACGCACCCGATAGAACTCCTAGATCATGTGTTTCATATGGAATCTCGCTTCAATCTGTTTGGAGACAGTGTTAGTTTAGGTGCAATATTGGTGCATGGTTTGCGCATAATGCACCATACTCTCAGAAACCATTATGCAAGCACCCGATGATAATCCTAGGTGAAGAGGCTCAAGTGGAAGGTCGGTTCGATCTATTTGGAGATAGTGCTAATCTTGATGCAAGATAGGTGCACGGTTTGCATGGAACATACCATATGCTAAGAAATCCATTTGGACGCACGCCAATAGAACTCCTAGATGACATGTGTCATATAGAATCTCGCTTTGGTCTGTTTGGAGACAGAGTTAGTTTTGGTGCAAGATAGGTACACAGTCTGCGCCTAATGCATCATAGGCTAAGAAACCATTTTGGATGCACCCGATGATACTCGTAGGTAAAGGGGCTCAAGTGGAAGCTCAGTTTGCTTTGTTTGGAGATAGTGCTAATCTTTATGCAAGATAGTTGCACGAATTGCATCGAACGTACCATATGCTTAGAAATATATTTGGAAGCACCCAATAGAACTCATAGATGATGTGTGTCATATAGAATCTCACTTCGATTTCTTTGGAGATAGTGTTAGTTTGAGTGCAAGATAGGTACACGGTTTGTGCCAAATGCACCATAGGCTAAGAAACTATTTTGGACGCACGCGATGGTACTCCTTGGTGAAGAGGCTCATGTGGAACCTTGGTTCTGTCTGTTTGAAGATAGTTCCAATCTTGATGCAAGATAGGTGCACGGTTTGCATGGAACATACCATATGCTCAGAAATCAATTTGGACACACCTGATGGAACTGTAGATGCACCCGATGGAACTACTAGATGAAGTTTATCATATGGAATCTCGCTTCCGTCCAGTTGGAGATAGTATTAGTTTCGGTGCAAGATAGTTGCATGGTTTGTGCCCAGTGCACCATAGGCTCAGAAATCGTTGTGGAAGTCCCCGATGGTACTCCAAGGTGAAGAGGCTCAAGTGAAAGCCCGGTTCGGTCTGTTTGGAGATAGTGCTAATCTTGATGAAAGATAGGTGTACGGTTTGTATAGAACGTACCATATTCTCATAAATCAATTTGGACGCACCCGATAGTACTCCTAGATCATGTGTGTTATATGGAATCTCGCTTCAATCTGTTTGGAGACAGTGTTAGTTTAGGTGCAAGAATGGTGCATGGTTTGCGCATAATGCACCATAGGCTTAGAAACCAATATGGAAGCACCCGATGATAATCCTAGGTGAAGAGGCTCAAGTGGAAGGTCAGTTCGATCTGTTTGGAGATAGTGCTAATCTTGATGCAAAATAGGTGCACGGTTTGCATGGAACATGCCATATGTTAAGAAATCTATTTGGACGCACCCCAATAGAACTCCTAGAAGACATGTGTCATATAGAATCTCGCTTTGGTCTGTTTGGAGACAGAGTTAGTTTTGGTGCAAGATAGGTACACAGTTTGCGCCTAATGCATCATAGGCGGAGAAAGCATTTTGGATGCACCCGATGATACTCCTAGGTAAAGGGGCTCAAGCGGAAGCTCAGTTTGCTTTGTTTGGAGATAGCGCTAATCTTGATGCAAGATAGGTGCACGAATTGCATTGAACGTACCATATGCTTAGAAATATATTAGGAAGCACCAAATATAACTCCTAGATGATGTGTGTCATATAGAATCTCACTTTGGTCTCTTTGGAGATAGTGTTAGTTTCGGTGCAAGATAGGTAAACGGTTTGTGCCTAATGCACCATAGGCTAAGAAACTATTTTGGACGCACGCGATGGTACTCCTTGGTGAAGAGGCTCATGTGGAATCTTGGTTCTGTCTGTTTGGAGATAGTTCTAATCTTGATGCAAGATAGGTGCACGGTTTGCATGGAACATACCATATGCTCAGAAATCAATTTGGACACACCCGATGGAACTGTAGATGCAGCCGATAGAACTACTAGATGAAGTGTATCATATGCAATCTCGCTTCAGTCTAGTTGGAGATAGTATTAGTTTTGGTGCAAGATAGGTGCATGGTTTGTGCCCAGGGCACCATAGGCTCAGAAACAGTTGTGGAAGTTCCCGATGGTACTCCTAGGTGAAGAGGCTCATGTGAAAGCTCGGTTCGGTCTGTTTGGAGATAGTGCTAATCTTGATGCAAGATAGGTGTATGGTTTGCATGGAACATATCATATTCTCGGAAATCAATTTTGACGCACCCGATAGAACTCCTAGATCATATGTGTCATATGGAATCTTGCTTCAATCTGTTTGGAGACAGTTTAGGTGCAAGATTGGTGCATGGTTTGCGCATAATGCACCATAGGATCGGCAAACATTATGGAAGCACCCGATAATACTCCTAGGTGAAAAGGCTCAAGTGGAAGGTCGGTTCGAACTGTTTGGAGATAGTGCTAATCTTGATGAAAGATAGGTGCACGGTTTTCATGGAACATACCATATGCTAAGAAATCTATTTGGATGCATCGCAAAAGAACTCCTAGATGACATGTGTCATATGGAATCTCACTTTGGTCTATTTGGAGACAGAGTTAGTTTTGGTGCAAGATAGGTACACAGTTTGCGCCTAATGCATCATAGGCTAAGAAACCATTTTGGATGCACCCGATTGGACTCCTAGGTGAAGGGGCTCAAGTGGAAGCTCAGTTTGCTTTGTTTGGAGATAGTGCTAATCTTGATGCAAGATAGGTGCACGAATTGCATCAAACGTACAATATGCTTCGAAATATATATGGAAGCACCCAATAGAACACCTAGATGACGTGTGTCATATAGAATCTCACTTCGGTCTCTTTGGAGATAGTGTTAGTTTCGGTGCAAGATAGGTACACGGTTTGTGCCTAATGCACCATAGGCTAAGAAACTATTTTGGACGCACGCGATGGTACTCCTTGGTGAAGAGGGTCATGTGGAATCTTGGTTCTATCTGTTTGGAGATAGTTCTAATCTTGATGCAAGATAGGTGCACGGTTTGCATGGAACATACCATATGTTCAGAAATCAATTTGGACACACCCAATGGAACTGTAGATGCACCCGATGGAAGTACTAGATGAAGTGTATCATATGGAATCTCGCTTCAGTCCAGTTGGAGATAGTATTAGTTTTGGTGCAAGATAGGTGCATGGTTTGTGCCCAGTGCACCATAGGCTCAGAAATCGTTGTGGAAGTTCCCGATGGTACTCCTAGGTGAAGAGGCTCAAGTGAAAGCTCGGTTCGGTCTGTTTGGAGATAGTGCTAATCTTGATGAAAGATAGATGTACGGTTTGCATGGAACGTACCGTATTCTCAGAAATCAATTTGGACGCACCCGATAGAACACCTAGATCATGTGTGTCATATGGAATCGCGCTTCAATCTGTTTGGAGACAGTTTAGGTGCAAGATTGGTGCATGGTTTGCGCATATTGCACCATAGGCTTGGAAAACATTATGGAAGCACCCGATAATACTCCTAGGTGAAGAGGCTCAAGGGAAAGGTCGGTTCGATCTGTTTGGAGATAGTGCTAATCTTGATGCAAGATAAGTGCACGGTTTTCATGGAACATACCATATGCTAAGAAATCTATTTGGATGCATCGCAATAGAACTCCTAGATGACATGTGTCATATGGAATCTCACTTTGGTCTATTTGGAGATAGAGTTAGTTTTGGTGCAAGATAGGTACATAGTTTGCGCCTAATGCACCATAGGCTAAGAAACCATTTTGGATGCATCCGATGATACTCCTGGGTAAAGGGGCTCAAGTGGAAGCTCAGTTTGCTTTGTTTGGAGATTGTGCTAATCTAGATATAAGATAGGTGCACGAATTGCATCGAACGTACCATATGCTTAGAAATATATTTGGAAGCACCCAATAGAACTCCTAGATGATGTGTGTCATATAGAATCTCACTTCGGTCTCTTTGGAGATTGTGTTAGTTTCGGTGCAAGATAGGTAAACGGTTTGTGCCTAATGCACCATAGGCTAAGAAACTATTTTGGACGCACGCGATGGTACTCCTTGGTGAAGAGGCTCATGTGGAATCTTGGTTCTGTCTGTTTGGAGATAGTTCTAATCTTGATGCAAGATAGGTGCACGGTTTGCATGGAACATACCATATGCTCAAAAATCAATTTGGACACACCCGATGGAACTGTAGATGCACCCGATAGAACTACTAGATGAAATGTATCATATGGAATCTCGCTTCAGACTAGTTGGAGATAGTATTAGTTTCGGTGCAACATAGGTGCATGGTTTGTGCCCAGTGCACCATAGGCTCAGAAACCGTTATGGAAGTTCGCGATGGTACTCCTATGTGAAGAGGCTCAAGTGAAAGCTCGGTTCGGTCTGTTTGGAGATAGTGCTAATCTTGATGAAAGATAGGTGTACGGTTTGCATGGAACATACCATATTCTTAGAAATCAATTTGGACGCACCCGATAGAACTCCTAGATCATGTGTGTCATATGGAATCTCGCTTCAATCTGTTTGGAGACAGTGTTAGTTTAGGTGCAAGAATGGTGCATGGTTTGCGCATAATGCACCATAGGCTTAGAAACCAATATGGAAGCACCCGATGATACTCCTAGGTGAAGAGGCTCAAGTGGAAGGTCGGTTCGATCTGTTTGGAGATAGTGCTAATCTTGATGCAAGATAGGTGCATGGTTTGAATGGAACAAACCATATGCTAAGAAATCTATTTGGACGCACCCCAATAGAACTCCTAGATGACATGTGTCACATAGAATCTTGCTTTGGTCTGTTTGGAGACAGAGTTAGTTTTGGTGCAAGATAGGTACACAATTTGCGCCTAATGCATCATAGGCTAAGAAACCATTTCGGATGCACCCGATGATACTCCTGGGTAAAGGGGCTCAAATGGAAGCTCAGTTTGCTTTGTTTGGAGATAGTGCTAATCTTGATGCAAGATAGGTGCACAAATTGCATCGAACGTACCATATGCTTCGAAATATATTTGGAAGCACCCAATAGAACTCCTAGATGACGTGTGTCATATAGAATCTCACTTCGGTCTCTTTGGAGATAGTGTTAGTTTCGGTGCAAGATAGGTACACGGTTTGTGCCTAATGCACCATAGGCTAAGAAACTATTTTAGACGCACGTGATGGTACTCCTTGGTGAAGAGGCTCATGTGGAATCTTGGTTCTGTTTTTTTGGAGATAGTTCTAATCTTGATGCAAGATAGGTGCACGGTTTGCATGGAACATACCATATGTTCAGAAATCAATTTGGACACACCCGATGGAACTGTAGATGCACCCAATAGAACTACTAGATGAAGTGTATCATATAGAATCTCGCTTCAGTCTAGTTGAAGATAGTATTAGTTTCGGTGCAAGATAAGTGCATGGTTTGTGCCCAGTGCACCATAGGCTCAGAAACCGTTGTGGAAGTTTCCGATGGTACTCCTAGGTGAAGAGGCTCAAGTGAAAGCTCGGTTCGGTCTATTTGGAGATAGTGCTAATCTTGATGCAAGATAGGTGTATGGTTTACATGGAACATATCATATTCTCGGAAATCAATTTTGACGCACCCTATAGAACTCCTAGATCATGTGTGTCATATGGAATCTTGCTGCAATCTGTTTGGAGACAGTTTAGGTGCAAGATTGGTGCATGGTTTGCGCATAATGCACCATAGGCTCGGAAACCATTATGGAAGCACCCGATAATACTCCTAGGTGAAGAGGCTCAATTGGAAGGTCGGTTCGATCTGTTTGGAGATAATGCTAATCTTGATGAAAGATAGGTGCACGGTTTTCATGGAACATACCATATGCTAAGAAATCTATTTGGATGCATCGCAATAGAACTCCTAGATGACATGTGTCATATGGAATCTCGCTTTGGTCTATTTGGAGGCAAAGTTAGTTTTGGTGCAAGATAGGTACACAGTTTGCGCCTAATGCATCATAGGCTAAGAACCATTTTTGATGCACCCGATGATACTCCTGGGTAAAGGGGCTCAAGTGCAAGCTCAGTTTGCTTTGTTTGGAGATAGTGCTAATCTTGATACAAGATTTGTGCACGAATTGCATCGAACGTACCATATGCTTCAAAATATATATGGAAGCACCCAATAGAACTCCTAGATGACGTGTGTCATATAGAATCTCACTTCGGTCTCTTTGGAGATAGTGTTAGTTTCGGTGCAAGATTGGTACACGGTTTGTGCCTAATGCACCATAGGCTAAGAAACTATTTTGGACGCACACAATGGTACTCCTTGGTGAAGAGGCTCATGTGGAATCTTGGTTCTGTTTGTTTGGAGATAGTTCTAATCTCGATGCAAGATAGGTGCACGTTTTGCATGGAACATACCATATGTTCAGAAATCAATTTGGACACACCCGATGGAACTGTAGATGCACCCGATAGAACTAATAGATGAAGTGTATCATATGGAATCTCGCTTCAGTCTAGTTGGAGATAGTATTAGTTTCGGTGCAAGATAGTTGCATGGTTTGTGCCCAGTGCACCATAGGCTCAGATATCGTTGTGGAAGTTCCCGATGGTACTCCTAGGTGAAGAGGCTCAAGTGAAAGCCCGGTTCGGTCTGTTTGGAGATAGTGCTAATCTTGATGAAAGATAGGTGTACGGTTTGCATGGAACATACCATATTCTAAGAAATTAATTTGGACGCACCCGATAGAACTCCTAGATCATGTGTGTCATATGGAATCTCGCTTCAATCTGTTTGGAGACAGTGTTAGTTTAGGTGCAAATTTGGTGCATGGTTTGCGCATAATGCACCATAGGCTCAGAAACCATTATGGAAGCACCCGATGTTAATCCTAGGTGAAGAAGCTCAAGTGGATGGTCGGTTCGATCTGTTTGGAGATAGTGCTAATCTTGATGCAAGATAGGTGCACGGTTTGTATGGAACATACCATATGCTAAGAAATCCATTTGGACGCACCACAATAGAACTCCTGGATGACATGTGTCATATAGAATCTCGCTTTGGTCTGTTTGGAGACAGAGTTAGTTTTGGTGCAAGATAGGTACACAGTTTGCGCCTAATGCATCATAGGCTAAGAAACCATTTTGGATGCACCCGATGATACTACTGGGTAAAGGGGCTCAAGTGGAAGCTCAGTTTGCTTTGTTTGGAGATAGTACTAATCTTGATGCAAGATAGGTGCACAAATTGCATCGAACGTACTATATGCTTAGAAATATATTTGGAAGCACCCAATAGAACTCCTAGATGACGTGTGTCATATAGAATCTCACTTCGGCCTCTTTGGAGATAGTGTTAGTTTCGGTGCAAGATAGGTACACGGTTTGTGCCTAATGCACCACAAGCTAAGAAACTATTTTGGACGCACGCGATGGTACTCCTTGGTGAAGAGGCTCATGTGGAATCTTGGTTTTGTGTGTTTGGAGATAGTTCTAATCTTGATGCAAGATAGGTGCACGGTTTGCATGGAACATACCATATGCTCAGAAATCAATTTGGACACACCCGATGGAACTGTAGATGCACCCGATGGAACTACTAGATGAAGTGTACCATATGGAATCTCGCTTTGGTCCAGTTGGAGATAGTATTAGTTTTGGTGCAAGATAGATGCATGGTTTGTGCCCAGTGCACAATAGGCTCAGAAATCGTTGTGGAAGTTCTAGATGGTACTCCTAGGTGAAGAGGCTCAAGTGAAAGCTCAGTTCGGTCTGTTTGGAGATAGTGCTAATCTTGATGAAAGATAGGTGTACGGTTTGCATGGAACATACCATATTCTCAGAAATCAATTTGGATGCACCCGATAGAACTCCTAGATCATGTGTGTCATATGGAATCTCGCTTCAATCTATTTGGAGACTGTTAGTTTAGGTGCAAGATTGGTGCATGGTTTGCGCATAATGCACCATAGGCTCAGAAACCATTATGGAAGCACCCGATGATAATCCTAGGTGAAGAGGCTCAAGTGGAAGGTCGGTTCGATCTGTTTGGAGATAGTGCTAATCATGATGCAAGATATGTGCACAGTTTGTATGGAACATACCATATGCTATGAAATCCATATGGAGGCACCCCAATAGAACTCCTAGATGACATGTGTCATATATAATCTCGCTTTGGTCTGTTTGGAGACTGAGTTAGTTTTGGTGCAAGATAGGTACACAGTTTGCGCCTAATGCATCATAGGCTAAGAAACCATTTTGGATGCACCCGATGATACTCTTGGGTAAAGGGGCTCAAGTGCAAGCTCAGTTTGCTTTGTTTGGAGATAGTGCTAATCTTGATGCAAGATAGGTGCACGAATTGCATCGAACGTACCATATGCTTAGAAATATATTTGGAAGCACCCAATAGAACTCCTAGATGACGTGTGTCATATAGAATCTCACTTCAGCCTCTTTGGAGATAGTGTTAGTTTCGGTGCAAGATAGGTACACGGTTTGTGCCTAATGCACCATAGGCTAAGAAACTATTTTGGACGCACGCGATGGTACTCCTTGGTGAAGAGGCTCATGTGGAATCTTGGTTCTGTCTGTTTGGAGATAGTTCTAATCTTGATGCAAGATAGGTGCACGGTTTGTATGGAACATACCATATGTTCAGAAATCAATTTGGACACAACGATGGAACTACTAGATGAAGTGTATCATATGGAATCTCGCTTCAGTCCAGTTGGAGATAGTATTAGTTTCAGTGCGAGATAGGTGCATGGTTTGTGCCCAGTGCACCATAGGCTCGGACCCCGTTGTGGAAGTTCCCGATGGTACTCCTAGGTGAAGAGGCTCAAGTGACAGCTTGGTTCGGTCTATTTGGAGATAGTGCTAATCTTGATGCAAGATAGGTGTACGGTTTGCTTGGAACGTACCATATGCTCGGATGTCACTTTGGACGCACCCGATAGAACTCCTAGATCATGTGTGTCATATGGAATCTTGCTTCAATCTGTTTGGAGACAGTGTTAGTTTAGGTGCAAGATTGGTGCATGGTTTGCGCATAATGCACCATAGGCTCGGAAACCATTATGGAAGCACCCGATGATAATCCTAGGTGAAGAGGCTCAAGTGGAAGGTCGGTTCCATCTATTTGGAGATAGTGCTAATCTTGATGCAAGATAGGTGCACGGTTTGCATGGAACATACCATATGCTAAGAAATCCATTTGGACTCATCCCAATAGAACTCCTAGATGACATGTGTCATATGGAATCTCGCTTTGGTATGTTTGGACACAGAGTTAGTTTTGGTGCAAGATAGGTACACAGTTTGCACCTAATGCATCATAGGCTAAGAAACCATTTTGGATGCACCTGATTATACTCCTAGGTAAAGGGCTCAAGTGGAAGCTCAGTTTGCTTTGTTTGGATATAGTGCTAATCTTGATGTAAGATAGGTGCATGAATTGCATCGAACGTACCATATGCTTCAAAATATATTTGGAAGCACCCAATAGAACTCCTATATGACGTGTGTCATATAGAATCTCAGTTCGGTCTCTTTGGAGATAGTGTTAGTTTCGGTGCAAGATAGGTACACGGTTTGTGCCTAATGCACCATAGGCTAAGAAACTATTTTGGACGCAGGCGATGGTACTCCTTGGTGAAGAGGCTCATGTGGAATCTTGGTTCTGTCTGTTTGGAGATAGTTCTAATCTTGATGCAAGATAGGTGCACGGTTTGCATGGAACATACCATATGTTGAGAAATCAATTTGGACACACCCGATGGAACTGTAGATGCACCCGATGGAACTACTAGATGAAGTGTATCATATGGAATCTCGGTTCAGTCCAGTTGGAGATAGTATTAGTTTCGGTGCAAGATAGGTGCATGGCTTGTGCCCAGTGCACCATAGGCTCAGAAACCGTTGTGGAAGTTCCCGATGGTACTCCTAGGTGAAGAGGCTCAAGTGAAAGCTTGGTCCGGTCTATTTGGAGATAGTGCTAATCTTGATGCAAGATAAGTGTACGGTTTGCATGGAATGTACCATATTCTCGGAAATCAATTTGGACGCACCCGATAGAACTCCTAGATCATGTGTGTCATATGGAGTCTTGCTTCAATCTGTTTGGAGACAGTGTTAGTTTAGGTGCAAGATTGGTGCATGGTTTGCGCATAATGCACCATAGGCTCGGAAACCATTATGGAAGCACCCGATGATAATCCTAGGTGAAGAGGCTCAAGTGGAAGGTCGGTTCGATCTGTTTGGAGATAGTGCTAATCTTGATGCAAGATAGGTGCACGGTTTGCATGGAACATACCATATGCTAAGAAATCTATTTGGACTCATCCCAATAGAACTCTTAGATGACATGTGTCATATGGAATCTTGCTTTGGTCTGTTCGGAGATAGAGTTAGTTTTGGTGCAAGATAGGTACATAGTTTACGCCTAATGCATCATAAGCTAAGAAACCATTTTGGATGCACCCGATTATACTCCTAGGTAAAGGTGATGAGGACATCAACACCAGCGATACATCTTCTCCGACACAACCTATAGCTGGTCCTACATCTCCGACACAATCTATAGCTGGTCCTACATCCTCTCCGACACAACCTATAGCTGGTCCTCTTACTCGTGCTCGTGCCCGTCAACTCAACCTTCAAGTAAGTTCAGTTTTAAACTCTTGTCAATCATATTTAGACAATGGAGACACGTGCACTTTTGTGTTGCTCAGGAATAATGGACAAGATCAGCAAGGGAAGGTTCAACTGCATTTAGAATTTGAGGCAACACCAACTTCAAGGGCTGATTGCATATGGGAAGAGTGAAAACTTAACAAAGGTGATTGGAGATTAGGTCCAAGCCTCCACAACATCCTCTATCAAGTTACCACGTCGCTTCTAAAGCAAGGAAACAAAGAGTCCAAACCCAACACGTTTTGGGAGTTGGATTCGGACTGGAAAATAACTCTAACTTGTATGGATCACCACGGCGTCATATGGACTCCAACTGGGACGTTCCTATACTTGTTGGAAAGCTCATGAAGTCTACTTTCCAATGGGTCCAACCACATATCTATGCAGCTTATGAGTCGGGCGCAGTCCTTGTTTTCGTGCCGACACCTTTTTCTGTTTTGGTGCTGCGTCACCCTATTTTGGACCAATGGCCCATGTATCAAGTTGAGTCCATTCGGGACGCGTCCTAGGGTTGGAGGACGACTCTAGCACCCCTTTGGTCGTCCTCCCCTCTATTTATTTACATCTAGAGCCACCAAGAACAACTGGGTTTTGTTTAGATCAAGTTTAGCCTTCGCTACTTGCTTGTAGGCGCGCGTGCAGGATCAGCCGCCCGTCTCCTTGTCTTCAGAACCCCATTGTTGATTCAGATTCAGTTTGGAACCTTCAATTCATCTTGCAAATTCAGTGCTTGTTTCCTCGTTCTTGCTAGTTCTTCGATTGCTTGCAGGACGGGAGCCCTAGGGGCTGGTTGTCGCGCTCCACAAGATCGTGACAGCTGTTGGACGTGGTGTATCGGTTGCTAAGGCGCGGTCTTGAGGGCTGTAGTTGGGCCGTGAACGTCATCTCCATCCACTAATCGAGTTATCCAGCGCCTCTCATCGAAAGATCAGGCCAAAAACCCTAGCGGGTTCGCATCAGTTGGTAATCAGAGCAAGGTTTATCGGTGAGAGATTTCCAATTCTTCGTGTTTGTTTTTCCTATAGTCCAAAAAAAAGCCAAAAAATATAGCAGATTTGTTTTCCATAATCCTATAAATCCTTTGTGCCGTGGCTAGTACTACTTAGTTAGGGCTGGTTGAATGAGGGTTTTGCTTCGGTCTTGTCCAGTGCTGGTTTTAGTTTAGTCCTTTAGAGATTTGAGTTCTTGTCACCATCTAGTCACAACTGTGTCCAATCTATTGTGGGTTGGAATTTGAGTAGATCTTGATAATAGGTGCAGCCACTTGTTGGTCTATTCTGCGTTTCCATCAATGTGATCGAAAAGGAAAGATAGCACTTCATACTTGTGCTAGATATATTGAATTTTGAGGTTCAGCCTTACTCTAGTGAGAGGGTGAGAGTGGTGAAGTGATATTTTGTACTATTTTGTTTATATAATCAGGTTTTGAGGTTCCCCAAAAAAAAGAAAAGAGAAAGAAAAAAAAATAAAAAAAAAGAAAGAAAGAAAGAAAGAAAAAAAATCAAAAAAAGGGGATTGTTGTTCCTTTTGTTTCCAGTAGGGCTACTCATTTTGTTTCTAGTGGTGTGCTGTGTTTTCCCTTTGTGTCCAGGCTCGCGTCTCTAGCATGGTCTAGCCTAGGACCAGCACAGTACCATCGTCGAACGCTTATTCAGCTCGCTTTTATAACTAACGTGGTGCTAGTTCGTTCCTTGTTTCAGCCCACCTATAGCTCCACATACTCTACAGCTTGACAGGTCTTGTGCTGCAGCACCGATACACTTCGTCCATTGCTGTACACTTGTTGGCAGACGACCCCTCCTGTCAAGCAAGGTAAGAATTGGTAAGAACTTGTGTTACAGGTTGAGTGTGAGCGACTTGCTGTAGCTACATCCTAGTAGTTGTAGGGCTTTTATTTCTTCACTTGCCTTTTTGTTGTCGTTGTCTTTGAACCATGCCAGGGGCAGATGATTGTAACGAAACACCACTTACACCTCGCACTAAGGGCATCATACAACATTTTGAAAGGAAAGTGAAGCTGCACACAGAGGGACTTGATAACGACTTGCAGGTGACGAATGAAAAGCTGGGGCAGTTGGAGGCTACGCAGATTGCCACAAACAACAAGCTCACAAGTTTGGAGGAATCCGTTGCTAGTGTGGACAAAAGCCTTGCTGCTCTCCTAAGGCGATTTGATGCTTTCCACACCGAAGATAAAGAGAAGCATAAAGAAGAAAAGGAGGGAGATCGAGAGCACAGTAGTCATGAAGATGACTACACTGGTGATACTGAACATGATGATCAAGACACTCGTGATCGACGTCGCCTTCGTCACAACCGTAGAGGTATGGGTGGCAACCGCCGACGCGAGGTACACAATAATGATGATGCTTTCAGTAAGATTAAATTTAAGATACCCCCTTTTGATGGTAAATATGACCCTGATGCTTACATCACTTGGGAGATTGCTGTCGATCAAAAGTTTGCATGTCATGAATTTTCTGAGACTACACGTGTTAGGGCTGCTACTAGTGAGTTTATAGATTTTG
The DNA here is from genome assembly GCF_000003195.3 of Sorghum bicolor. NCBI lineage: Eukaryota > Viridiplantae > Streptophyta > Magnoliopsida > Poales > Poaceae > Sorghum > Sorghum bicolor. Next base: position 75,704 of record NW_018396441.1, on the reverse strand, counting down.
CTTCTGTTTGGTGGATAGAATATGGAAAGAAAAATCCTAATAACTTACCTAGAACTTGGGATGCGCTGAAAAGGGCCATGAGAGCTAGATTTGTTCCATCTTACTATGCGCGTGATATGATAAATAAGTTGCAGCAGTTAAGACAAGGTGCTAAAAGTGTAGAAGAATATTATCAGGAATTACAAACGGGTATGTTGCGTTGTAACCTAGAGGAGGATGAGGAACCGGCTATGGCTAGATTTTTGGGTGGGTAAAATTGGGAAATTCAGGACATCCTCGCTTACAAAGAATACAGTAATGTAACCCGTTTGTTTCATCTTGCTTGTAAAGCTGAAAGGGAAGTGCAGGGACGACGTGCTAGCGCAAGGAGTAATATTTCTGTAGGGAAGCTAATTATGCAGACCGCCAGTTCGCGATTCCCTTT
>NW_018396441.1:68727-73346 GCF_000003195.3 Sorghum bicolor | reverse complement strand
AGTATTACAACCCAACACGTTTTGGGAGTTGGATTCGGACTGGAAAATAACTCTAACTTGTATGGATCACCACGGCGTCATATGGACTCCAACTGGGACGTTCCTATACTTGTTGGAAAGCTCATGAAGTCTACTTTCCAATGGTTCCAACCACATATCTATGCAGCTTATGAGTCGGGCGCAGTCCTTGTTTTCGTGCCGACACCTTTTTCTGTTTTGGTGCTGCGTCACCCTATTTTGGACCAATGGCCCATGTATCAAGTTGAGTCCATTAGGGACGCGTCCTAGGGTTGGAGGACGACTCTAGCACCCCTTTGGTCATCCTCCCCTCTATTTATTTACATCTAGAGCCGCCATGAACAACTGGGTTTTGTTTAGATCAAGTTTAGCCTTCGCTACTTGCTTGTAGGCGCGCGTGCAGGATCAGCCGCCCGTCTCCTTGTCTTTGGAACCCCATTGTTGATTCAGATTCAGTTTGGAACCTTCAATTCATCTTGCAAATTCAGTGCTTGTTTCCTCGTTCTTCCTAGTTCTTCGATTGCTTGCAGGACGGGAGCCCTAGGGGCTGGTTGTCGCGCTCCACAAGATCGTGACGGCTGTTGGACGTGGTGTATCGGTTGCTAAGGCGCGGTCTTGAGGGCTGTAGTCGGGCCGTGAACGTCATCTCCATCCACTAATCGAGTTATCCAGCGCCTCTCATCGAAAGATCAGGCCAAAAACCCTAGCGGGTTCGCATCAAAAGGGGCTCTAGTGGAAGGACAGTTTGCTTTGTTTGGAGATAGTGCTAATCTTGATGTAAGATAGGTGCACGAATTGCATCGAACGTACCATATGCTTCGAAATATTTTTGGAAGCACCCAATATAACTCCTATATGACGTGTGTCATATAGAATCTCACTTCGGTCTCTTTGGAGATAGTGTTAGTTTCGGTGCAAGATAGGTACACGGTTTGTGCCTAATGCACCATAGGCTAAGAAACTATTTTGGACACACGCGATGGTACTCCTTGGTGAAGAGGCTCATGTGGAATCTTGGTTCTGTCTGTTTGGAGATAGTTCTAATCTTGATACAAGATAGGTGCACGGTTTGCATGGAACATACCATATGTTCAGAAATCAATTTGGACACACCCGATGGAACTACTAGATGAAGTGTATCATATGGAATCTCGCTTCAGTCCAGTTGGAGATAGTATTAGTTTCGGTGCAAGATAGATGCATGGTTTGTGCCAAGTGCACCATAGGCTCAGAAACCGTTGTGGAAGTTCCCGATGGTACTCCTAGGTGAAGAGGCTCAAGTGAAAGCTTGGTTCGGTCTATTTGGAGATAGTGCTAATCTTGATGCAAGATAGGTGTACGAATTGCATGGAACGTACCATATTCTCGGAAATCAGTTTGGACGCACCTGATAGAACTCCTAGATCATGTGTGTCATATGGAATCTTGCTTCAATCTGTTTGCAGACAGTGTTAGTTTAGGTGCAAGATTGGTGCATGGTTTGCGCATAATGCACCATAGGCTCGGAAACCATTATGGAAGCACCCGATGATAATCCTAGGTGAAGAGGCTCAAGTGGAAGGTCCGTTCGATCTATTTGGAGATAGTGCTAATCTTGATGCAAGATAGGTGCACAGTTTGCATGGAACATACCATATGCTAGGAAATCCATTTGGACGCACCCCAATAGAACTCCTAGATGACATGTGTCAAATGTAATCTTGCTTCGGTCTATATGGAGACAGAGTTAGTTTTGGTGCAAGATAGGTACACAGTTTGCGCCTAATGCATCATAGGCTAAGAAACCATTTTGGATGCACCCGATGATACTCCTGGGTAAAGGGGCTCAAGTGGAAGCTCAGTTTGCTTTGTTTGGAGGTAGTGCTAATCTTGGTGCAAGATAGGTGCACGAATTGCATCGAACGTACCATATGCTTTGAAATAGTGTTAGTGTAGAATCTCACTTCGGTCTCTTTGGAGATAGTGTTAGTTTCGGTGCAAGATAGGTACACGGTTTGAGCCTAGTGCACCATAGGCTAAGAAACTGTTTTGGACGCACACGATGGTACTCCTTGGTGAAGAGGCTCATGTGGAATCTTGGTTCTGTCTGTTTGGAGATAGTTCTAATCTTGATGCAAGATAGGTGCACAGTTTGCATGGAACATACTATATGCTCTGAAATCAATTTGGACACACCCGATGGAACTGCTAGATGAAGTGTGTCATATGGAATCTCGCTTCAGTCTAGTTGGAGATAGTATTAGTTTCGGTGCAAGACTGGTGCATGGTTTGTGCCTAGTGCACCAGAGGCTCTGAAACCGTTATGGAAGTTCCCGATGGTACTCCTAGGTGAAGAGGCCCAAGTTAAAGCTCGGTTCGGTCTGTTTGGAGATAGTGCTAATCTTGATGCAAGATAGGTGTACGGTTTGTATGGAATGTACCACATTCTCAGAAATCAATTCGGACGCACCCGATAGAACTCCTAGATCATGTGTGTCATATGGAATCTAGCTTCAATCTGTTTGGAGACAATGTTAGTTTAGGTGCAAGATTGGTGCATGGTTTGCGCAGAATGCACATAGGCTTAGAAACCATTATGGAAGCACCCGATGATAATCCTAGGTGAAGATGCTCAAGTGGAAGGTGGGTTCGATTTGTTTGGAGATAGTGCTAATCTTGATGCAAGATAGGTGCATGGTTTGCAAGGAACATACCATATGCTTAGAAATAGTGTGTCATATAGAATCTCACTTTGGTCTCTTTGGAGATAGTGTTAGTTTCGGTGCAAGATAGGTACACGGTTTGTGCCTAATGCACCATAGGCTAAGAAACTATATTGGACGCATGCGATGGTACTCCTTGTTGAAGAGGCTCATGTGGAATCTTGGTTCTGTCTGTTTGGAGATAGTTCTAATCTTGATGCAAGATAGGTGCACGGTTTGCATGGAACATACTATATGCTCTGAAATCAATTTGGACACACCCGATGGAACTGTAGATGCACCCAATGGAACTACTAGATGAAGTGTATCATATGGAATCTCGCTTTAGTCCAGTTGGAGATAGTATTAGTTTCGGTGCAAGATAGGTGCATGGTTTGTGCCCTGTGCACCATAGGCTCAGAAATCATGGTGGAAGTTCCCGATGGTACTCCTAGGTGAAGAGGCTCATGTGAAAGCTTGGTTCGGTCTGTTTGGAGATAGTGCTAATCTTGTTGCAAGATAGGTGTACGGTTTGCATCGAACATACCATATTCTTGGAAATCAATTTGGACGCACCCGATAGAACTCCTAGATCATGTGTGTCGTATGGAATCTTGCTTCAATCTGTTTCGAGACAGTGTTAGTTTAGGTGCAAGATTGGTGCATGGTTTGCGCATAATGCACCATAGGCTCGGAAATCATTATGGAAGCACCCGATAATACTCCTAGGTGAAGAGGCTCAAGTGGAAGGTCGGTTCGATCTGTTTGGAGATTGTGCTAATCTTGATGCAAGATAGGTGCACGGTTTGCATGGAACATACCATATGCTAATAAATCGATTTGGACGCACCCCAATAGAACTCCTAGATGACATGTGTCATATGGAATCTCGCTTCGGTCTGTTTGGAGACAGAGTTAGTTTTGGTGCAAGATAGGTACACAGTTTGCGCCTAATGCATCATAGGCTAAGAAACCATTTTGGATGCACCCGAAGGTACTCCTGGGTAAAGGGGCTCAAGTGGAAGCTTAGTTTGCTTTGGTTTGGAGATAGTGCTATGCCAGATAGGTGCACGAATTGCATGGAACGTACCATTTGCTTCGAAATACATTTGGAAGCACCCAATAGAACTCTTAGATGACGTGTGTCATATAGAATCTCACTTCGGTCTCTTTGGAGATAGTGCTAGTTTCGGTGCAAGATAGGTACACGGTTTGTGCCTAATGTACTATAGGCTAAGAAACTATTTTAGACGCACACGATGGTACTCCTTGGTGAAGAGGCTCAAGTGGAATCTTGGTTCTGTCTGTTTGGAGATAGTTCTAATCTTGATGCAAGATAGGTGCACGGTTTGCATGGAACATACCATATGCTCAGAAATCAATTTGGACAAACCCGATGGAACTGTAGATGCACCTGATGGAACTACTAGATGAAGTGTATAACATGGAATCTCGCTTCGGTCCAGTTGAAGATAGTATTAGTGTCGGAGCAAGATAGTTCCATGGTTTGTGCCTAGTGCACCATAGGCTCAGAAATCGTTGTGGAAGTTCCTGATGGTACTCCTAGGTGAAGAGGCTCAAGAGAAAGCTCGGTTCGGTCTGTTTGGAGATAGTGCTAATCTTGATGAAAGATAGGTGTACGATTTGCATGGAACGTACCATATTCTCATAAATCAATTTGGACGCACCCGATAGAACTCCTAGATCATGTGTGTCATATGGAATCTCGTTTCAATCTGTTTGGAGACAGTGTTAGTTTAGGTGCAACATTGGTGCATGGTTTGCGCATAATGCACCATAGGCTTAGAAACCATTATGGAAGCACCCGATGATAATCCTAGTTGAAGAGGATGATAATGATGACGATCACTTACATCATCATTCAGCATGCCGTCTGTCTCTGCTTTTGCCCCTTCTTTT
>NW_018396441.1:31751-49461 GCF_000003195.3 Sorghum bicolor | reverse complement strand
GACCAGTCGGCGATTTAATAAGTAGAAATAATTCTCACAAGTCTAGTTACCTTTGCCTTACCACTGTTGTTCAGCCATTGGATGTAGTAGGGATGCGGGTGTGGTTTGGTGTTGAGGGCAAGCTTCTGCACCATATCGATGCTTGCCAAGTTGTTGCAGCTACCTCCATCAATGATCATGCGACAAGAACGCTCTTTGATGACACACTTTGTTTGGAATAAAATGTGTCGCTGATTTTGTTCCGCCATCTCCATTTGTGCACTAAGCACTCGCTGCACGATCAAGCTCTCATAGTGGTCCGCTTCACCTGCATTACTATGTTCTTCTATTTGATCTTCATTACCTGCATGGTCAGTCGCAAGCAGTGCAAGTGTATCCTCATCAAAATCACTAGCAGATGAGTACTCACCATCATCCCTGACAATCATAACTCGCTTGTTTGGGCAGTCACGCATCATGTGCCCATATCCCTTGCACCGATGACATTGTATGTTGCTTGTTCTACCCGTCGATGCCACGGATGAAGTACTCGCAGCAGGCTTTTGCATCGTCTTCGCAACTGAATTGGTGGGGGCAGCTCGAGCCTTGTCACTAGATGATGGAGTAGAAATACGTGTAGATGGAGTTGAAGCCATGCGTTGCTGCCATGAATTAGCCTTCCCTGCAGAAATATTACTCCTTGCGCTAGCACGTCGTCCCTACACTTCCCTTTCACCTTTACAAGCAAGATGAAACAAACGGGTTACATTATTGTATTCTTTGTAAGCGAGGATGTCCTGAATTTCCCGATTTAACCCACCCAAAAATCTAGCCATAGCCGGTTCCTCATCCTCCTCTAGGTTACAACGCAACATACCCGTTTGTAATTCCTGATAATATTCTTCTACACTTTTAGCACCTTGTCTTAACTGCTGCAACTTATTTATCATATCACGCGCATAGTAAGATGGAACAAATCTAGCTCTCATGGCCCTTTTCAGCGCATCCCAAGTTCTAGGTAAGTTATTAGGATTTTTCCTTCCATATTCTATCCACCAAACAGAAGCAAAATCTGTAAACTCACTAGTAGCAGCCCTAACACGTGTATTCTCAGGAAATTCATGACATGCAAACTTTTGATCAACAGCAATCTCCCAAGTGATGTAAGCATCAGGGTCATATTTACCATCAAAAGGGGTATCTTAAATTTAATCTTACTGAAAGCATCATCATTATTGTGTACCTCGCGTCGGCGGTTGCCACCCATACCTCTACGGTTGTGACGAAGGCGACGTCGATCACGAGTGTCTTGATCATCATGTTCAGTATCACCAGTGTAGTCATCTTCATGACTACTGTGCTCTCGATCTCCCTCCTTTTCTTCTTTATGCTTCTCTTTATCTTCGGTGTGGAAAGCATCAAATCGCCTTAGGAGAGCAGCAAGGCTTTTGTCCACACTAGCAACAGATTCCTCCAAACTTGTGAGCTTGTTGTTTGTGGCAATCTGCGTAGCCTCCAACTGCCCCAGCTTTTCATTCGTCACCTGCAAGTCGTTATCAAGTCCCTCTGTGTGCAGCTTCACTTTCCTTTCAAAATGTTGTATGATGCCCTTAGTGCGAGGTGTAAGTGGTGTTTCGTTACCATCATCTGCCCCTGGCATGGTTCAAAGACAAAGACAACAAAAAGGCAAGTGAAGAAATAAAAGCCCTACAACTACTAGGATGTAGCTACAGCAAGTCGCTCACACTCAACCTGTAACACAAGTTCTTACCAATTCTTACCTTGCTTGACAGGAGGGGTCGTCTGCCAACAAGTGTACAGCAATGGACGAAGTGTATCGGTGCTGCAGCACAAGACCTGTCAAGCTGTAGAGTATGTGGAGCTATAGGTGGGCTGAAACAAGGAACGAACTAGCACCACGTTAGTTATAAAAGCGAGCTGAATAATTGTTCGACGATGGTACTGTGTTGGTCCTAGGCTAGACCGTGCTAGAGACGCGAGCCTGGACACAAAGGAAAACCACAGCACACCCCCGAAAACAAGGTGGAAGAAACCTAAAATCAATATGAAAAACAGCCCCTTTTTTTTCTTTTGAATCTTTTCTCTTTTCTTTTTTTTCTTTTTTTTGGACAACCTCAAAAACTGATTATATGAACAAAGGAATACAAAAGAGCAATTCGCTACACACACACACTCTCTCTCTCTCTAGAGTAAGGCCGAACAAGTATGGAGTTATCTTTCTTTTTGGATCTCAGTTCAATTCGGACTTCACAACAGATTCGACAGAGAGAAGATATGGTAATACTCGGCTGTGTATAGATGGTGACAAGAACTCGAAACTCTAAAGGACTAGACACTAAGACCAGCAACTCGACACAAACCGAAGCAACGCAAATTCAACAAGCCCTAACTAAAACGGTACTAGCCAAGGCACAAAGGTTTAATAGGATTATGGAAAAACTAATCTACTATATTTTTTTTGGCTTTTCTGGACTATAGGAAATTAATTAAAAACAGCAAAAGATTAGAAGTCTCTCACCGAAGAACCTTGCTCTGATTACCAACTGATGCGAACCCGCTAGGGTTTTTGGCCTGATCTTTCGATGAGAGGCGCTGGATAACTCGATTAGTGGATGGAGATAACGTTCACGGCCCGACTACAGCCCTCAAGACCGCGCCTTAGCAACCGATACACCACGTCCAACAGCCGTCACGATCTTGTGGAGCGCGACAACCAGCCCCTAGGGCTCCCGTCCTGCAAGCAATCGAAGAACTAGCAAGAACGAGGAAACAAGCACTGAATTTGCAAGATGAATTGAAGGTTTCAAACTGAATCTGAATCAACAATGGGGTTCCGAAGACAAGGAGACGGGCGGCTGATCCTACACGCGCGCCTACAAGCAAGTAGCGAAGGCTAAACTTGATCTAAACAAAACACAGTTGTTCATGGCGGCTCTAGATGTAAATAAATAGAGGGGAGGACGACCAAAGGGGTGCTAGAGTCGTCCTCCAACCCTAGGACACGTCCCTAATGGACTCAACTTGATACATGGGCCATTCGTCCAAAATAGGGTGACGCAGCACCAAAACAGAAAAAGGTGTTGGCACGAAAACAAGGACTGCGCCCGACTCATAAGCTGCATATCTCGTTTTGGTCTGTTTGGAGACAGAGTTAGTTTTGGTGCAAGATAGGTGCACAGTATGCGCCTAGTGCCTCATAGGCTAAGAAACCATTTTGGATGCACCAGATGATAGTCCTAGGTAAAGGGGCTCAAGTGGAAGCTCAGTTTGCTTTGTTTGGAGATAGTGCTAATCTTGATGCAAGATAGGTGCACGAATTGCATCGAACGTACCATATGCTTAGAAATATATTTGGAAGCACCAAATAGAACTCCTAGATGATGTGTGTCATATAGAATCTCACTTCAGTCTCTTTGGAGATAGTGTTAGTTTCGGTTTAAGATAGGTACACGGTTTGTGCCTAATGCACCATAGGCTAAGAAACTATTTTGGACGCACGCGATGGTACTCCTTGGTGAAGAGGCTCATGTGGAATCTTGGTTCTGTCTGTTTGGAGATAGTTCTAATCTTGATGCAAGATAGGTGCACGGTTTGCATGGAACATACCATATGCTCAGAAATCAATTTGGACGCACCCGATGGAACAACTAGATGAAGTGTATCATATGGAATCTCGCTTCGGTCTAGTTGGAGATAGTATTAGTTTCGGTGCAAGATAGTTGCATGGTTTGTGCCCAGTGCACCATAGGCTCAGAAATCGTTGTGGAAGTTCCCGATGGTACTCCTAGGTGAAGAGGCTCAAGTGAAAGCTCGGTTTGGTATGTTTGGAGATAGTGCTAATCTTGATGAAAGATAGGTGTACGGCTTGCATGGAACGTACCATATTCTCAGAAATCAATTTGGACGCACCCGATAGAACTCCTAGATCATGTGTGTCATATGGAATCTCGCTTCAATTTGTTTGGAGACAGTGTTAGTTTAGGTGCAAGATTGGTGCATGGTTTGTGCATAATGCACCATTGGCTCAGAAACCATTATGGAAGCACCAGATGATAATCCTAGGTGAAGAGGCTCAAGTGGAAGGTTGGTTCGATCTATTTGGAGATAGTGTTAATCTTGATGCAAAATAGGTGCATGGTTTGCATGGAACATACCATATGCTAAGAAATCTATTTGGACGCACCCCAATAGAACTCCTAGATGACATGTATCATATAGAATCTCGCTTTGGTCTGTTTGGAGACAGAGTTAGTTTTGGTGCAAGATAGGTACACAGTTTGCGCCTAATGCATCATAGGCTGAGAAACCATTTTGGATGCACCCGATGATACTCCTAGGTAAAGGGGCTCAAGCGGAAGCTCAGTTTGCTTTGTTTGGAGATAGTGCTAATCTTGATGCAAGATAGATGTACGAATTGCATCGAACGTACCATATGCTTAGAAATATATTTGTAAGCACGAAATAGAACTCCTAGATGATGTGTGTCATATAGAATCTCACTTCGGTCTCTTTGAAGATAGTGTTAGTTTCGGTGCAAGATAGGTACACGGTTTGTGCCTAATGCACCATAGGCTAAGAAACTATTTTGGACGCACGCGATGGTACTCCTTGGTGAAGAGGCTCATGTGGAATCTTGGTTCTGTCTGTTTGGAGATAGTTCTAATCTTGATGCAAGATAGGTGCACAGTTGGGATGGAACATACCATATGCTCAAAAATCAATTTGGACACACCCGATGGAACTGTAGATGCACCCGATGGAACAACTAGATGAAGTGTATCATATGGAATCTCGCTTCGGTCTAGTTGGAGATAGTATTAGTTTCGGTGCAAGATAGTTGCATGGTTTGTGCCCAGTGCACCATAGGCTCAGAAATCGTTGTGGAAGTTCCCGATGGTACTCCTAGGTGAAGAGGCTCAAGTGAAAGCTCGGTTTGGTATGTTTGGAGATAGTGCTAATCTTGATGAAAGATAGGTGTACGGCTTGCATGGAACGTACCATATTCTCAGAAATCAATTTGGACGCACCCGATAGAACTCCTAGATCATGTGTGTCATATGGAATCTCGCTTCAATTTGTTTGGAGACAGTGTTAGTTTAGGTGCAAGATTGGTGCATGGTTTGTGCATAATGCACCATTGGCTCAGAAACCATTATGGAAGCACCAGATGATAATCCTAGGTGAAGAGGCTCAAGTGGAAGGTCGGTTCGATCTGTTTGGAGATAGTGCTAATCTTGATGCAAGATAGGTGCACGGTTTGCATGGAACATACCATATGCTAAGAAATCTATTTGGACGCACCCCAATAGAACTCCTAGATGACATGTATCATATAGAATCTCGCTTTGGTCTGTTTGGAGACAGAGTTAGTTTTGGTGCAAGATAGGTACACAGTTTGCGCCTAATGCATCATAGGCTGAGAAACCATTTTGGATGCACCCGATGATACTCCTAGGTAAAGGGGCTCAAGCGGAAGCTCAGTTTGCTTTGTTTGGAGATAGTGCTAATCTTGATGCAAGATAGGTGCACGAATTGCATCGAACGTACCATATGCTTAGAAATATATTTGGCAGCACCCAATAGAACTCCTAGATGATGTGTGTCATATAGAATCTCACTTCGGTCTCTTTGAAGATAGTGTTAGTTTCGGTGCAAGATAGGTACACGGTTTGTGCCTAATGCACCATAGGCTAAGAAACTATTTTGGACGCACGCGTTGGTACTCCTTCGTGAAGAGGCTCATGTGGAACCTTGGTTCTATCTGTTTAGAGATAGTTCTAATCTTGATGCAAGATAGGTGCACGGTTTGCATGGAACATACCATATGCTCAGAAATCAATTTGGACACACCCGATGGAACTGTAGATGCACCCGATGGAACTACTAGATGAAGTGTATCATATGGAATCTCGCTACAGACTAGTTGGAGATAGTATTAGTTTTGGTGCAAGATAGGTGCATGGTTTGTGCCCAGTGCACCATAGGCTCAGAAACCGTTATGGAAGTTCCCGATGGTACTCCTATGTGAAGAGGCTCAAGTGAAAGCTCGGTTCGGTCTGTTTGGAGATAGTGCTAATCTTGATGAAAGATAGGTGTACGGTTTGCATAGAACGTACCATATTCTTAGAAATCAATTTGAGGGCACCCGATAGAACTCCTATATCATGTGTGTCATATGGAATCTCGCTTCAATCTGTTTGGAGACAGTTTAGGTGCAAAATTGGTGCATGGTTTGCGCATAATGCACCATAGGTTCGGAAACCATTATGGAAGCACCCAATAATACTCCTAGGTGAAGAGGCTCAAGTGGAAGGTCGCTTCGATCTGTTTGGAGATAGTGCTAATCTTGATGAAAGATAGGTGCACGGTTTTCATGGAACATACCATATGCTAAGAAATCTATTTGGATGCATCGCAATAAAACTCCTAGATGACATGTGTCTTATGGAATCTCACTTTGGTCTATTTGGAGACAGAGTTAGTTTTGGTGCAAGATAGGTACACCGTTTGCGCCTAATGCATCATAGGCTAAGAAACTATTTTGGATGCACCCGATGATACTCCTGGGTAAAGGGGCTCAAGTGGAAGCTCAGTTTGCTTTGTTTGGAGATAGTGCTAATCTTGATGCAAGATAGGTGCACGAATTGCATGGAACGTACCATATGCTTAGAAATATATTTGGAAGCACCCAATAGAACTCCTAGATGATGTGTGTAATATAGAATCTCACTTCGGTCTCTTTGGAGATAGTGTTAGTTTCGGTGCAAGATAGGTACACGGTTTGTGCCTAATGCACCATAGGCTAAGAAACTATTACGAAGCTTCTTTCGTAACTCCCGGAATTTCTTCGTAGTGGCTCCGTTCCATGCCTCATTTCATAGGGAAGCCCAAAGTGGCTCTATTTCATTCTATTTCACTTCCTAGTGGACGCACGCCTTGGTACTCCTTGGTGAAGAGGCTCATGTGGAACCTTGGTTCTGTCTGTTTGGAGATAGTTCTAATCTTGATGCAAGATAGGTGCACGGTTTGCATGGAACATACCATATGTTGAGAAATCAATTTGGACACACCCGATGGAACTGTAGATGCACCCGATGGAACTACTAGATGAAGTGTATCATATGGAGTCTCGCTTCAGTCCAATTGGAGATAGTATTAGTTTCGGTGCAAGATAGTTGCATGGTTTGTGCCCAGTGCACCATAGGCTCAGAAAATTGTTGTGGAAGTTCCCGATGGTACTCCTAGGTGAAGAGGCTCAAGTGAAAGCTTGGTTCGGTCTGTTTGGAGATAGTGCTAATCTTGATGAAAGATAGGTGTACTGTTTGCTTGGAACGTACCATATTCTTAGAAATCAATTTGGCCGCACCCGATAGAACTCCTAGATCATGTGTGTCATATGGAATCTCGCTTAAATTTGTTTGGAGACAGTGTTAGTTTAGGTGCAAGATTGGTGCATGGTTTGTGCATAATGCACCATAGGCTGAGAAAACATTATGGAAGCACCCGATGATAATCCTTGGTGAAGAGGCTCAAGTGGAAGGTCGGTTCGATCTATTTGGAGATAGTGCTAATATTGATGCAAAATAGGTGCACGGTTTGCATGGAACATACCATATGCTAAGAAATCTATTTGGACGCACCCCAATAGAACTCCAAGATGACATGTGTCATATAGAATCTCGCTTTGGTCTGTTTGGAGACAGAGTTAGTTTTGGTGCAAGATAGGTACACAGTTTGCGCCTAATGCATCATAGGCTGAGAAACCATTTTGGATGCACCCGATGATACTCCTAGGTAAAGGGGCTCAAAGGGAAGCTCAGTTTGTTTTGTTTGGAGATAGCGCTAATCTTGATGCAAGATAGGTGCATGATTTGCATCGAACGTACCATATGCTTAGAAATATATTAGGAAGCACCAAATAGAACTCCTAGATGACGTGTGTCATACAGAATCTCACTTCGGTCTCTTTGGAGACAGTGTTAGTTTTGGTGCAAGATAGGTACACGGTTTGTGCCAAATGCACCATAGGCTAAGAAACTATTTTGGACGCACGCGATGGTACTCCTTGGTGAAGAGGCTCATGTGGAATCTTGGTTCTGTGTGTTTGGAGATAGTTCTAATCTTGATGCACGATAGGTGCATGGTTTGCATGGAACATACCGTATACTGAGAAATCAATTTGGACACACCCGATGGAACTGTAGATGCACCCGATAGAACTACTAGATAAAGTGTATCATATGGAATCTTGCTTCAGTCTAGTTGGAGATAGTATTAGTTTCGGTACAAGATAGGTGCATGGTTTATGCCCAGTGCACCATAGGCTCAGAAACCGTTGTGGAAGTTCCCGATGGTACTTCTAGGTGAAGAGGCTCAAGTGAAAGCTCGGTTCGGTCTGTTTGGAGATAGTGCTAATCTTGATGCAAGATAGGTGTATGGTTTGCATGGAACATATCAAATTCTCAGAAATCAATTTTTACGCACCCGATAGAACTCCTAGATCATGTGTGTCATATGGAATCTTGCTTCAATCTGTTTGGAGACAGTTTAGGTGCAAGATTGGTGCATGGTTTGCGCATAATGCACCATAGGCTCGGAAACCATTATGGAAGCACCCAATAATACTCCTAGGTGAAGAGGCTCAAGTGGAAGGTCGGTTCGATCTGTTTGGAGATAGTGCTTATCTTGATGAAAGATAGGTGCACGGTTTTCATGGAACATACCATATGCTAAGAAATCTATTTGGATGCATCGCAATAGAACTCCTAGATGACATGTGTCATATGGAATCTCACTTTGGTCTATTTGGAGACAGAGTTAGTTTTGGTGCAAGATAGGTACACAGTTTGCGCCTAATGCATCATAGGCTAAGAAACCATTTTGGATGCACCCGATGATACTCCTGGGTAAAGGGGCTCAAGTGGAAGTTCAGTTTGCTATGTTTGGAGATAGTGCTAATCTAGATGCAAGATAGGTGCACGAATTGCATTGAATGTACCATATGCTTAGAAATATATTTGGAAGCACCCAATAGAACTCCTAGATGATGTGTGTCATATAGAATCTGACTTCGGTCTCTTTGGAGATAGTGTTAATTTCGGTACAAGATAGGTACACGGTTTGTGCCAAATGCACCATAGGCTAAGAAACTATTTTGGATGCACGCGTTGGTACACCTTGGTGAAGAGGCTCATGTGGAACCTTGGTTCTGTCTGTTTGGAGATAGTTCTAATCTTGAGGCAAGATAGGTGCACGGTTTGCATGGAACATACCATATGCTTAGAAATCATTTTGGACACACCCGATGGAACTGTAGATGCACCCGATGGAACTACTAGATGAAGTGTATCATATGGAATCTCGCTTCGGTCCAGTTGGAGATAGTATCAGTTTGGTGCAAGATAGTTGCATGGTTTGTGCCCAGTGCACCATAGGCTCAGAAATCGTTGTGGAAGTTCCCGATGGTACTCCTAGGTGAAGAGGCTCAAGTGAAAGCTCGATTCGGTCTGTTTGGAGAAAGTGCTAATCTTGATGAAAGATAGGTGTACAGTTTGCATTGAACGTACCGTATTCTCAGAAATAAATTTGGACGCTCCCGATAGAACTCCTAGATCATGTGTGTCATATGGAATCTCGCTTCAATCTGTTTGGAGACAGTTTAGGTGCAAGATTGGTGCACGGTTTGCGCATAATGCACCATAGGCTCGGAAACCATTATGGAAGCACCCGATAATACTCCTAGGTGAAGAGGCTCAAGTGGAAGGTCGGTTCGATCTGTTTGGAGATAGTGCTAATCTTGATGCAAGATTGGTGCACGGTTTTCATGGAACATACCATATGCTAAGAAATCTATTTGGATGCATCGCAATAGAACTCCTAGATGACATGTGTCATATGGAATCTCGCTTTGGTCTATTTGGAGACAGAGTTAGTTATGGTGCAAGATAGGTACACAGTTTGCGCCTAATGCATCATAGGCTAAGAAACCATTTTGGATGCACCCGATGATACTCCTAGGTAAAGGGGCTCAAGTGGAAGCTCAGTTTGCTTTGTTTGGAGATAGTGCTAATCTAGATGCAAGATAGGTGCACGAATTGCATCAAACGTACCATATGCTTAGAAATCAATTTGGGCACACCCGATGGAACTGTAGATGCAACCGATGGAACTACTAGATGAAGTGTATCATATGGAATCTCGCTTCAGTCCAGTTGGAGATCGTATTAGTTTCGGTCCACCATAGGCTCAGAAATCGTTGTGAAAGTTCCGGATGGTACTCCTAGGTGAAGAGGCTCAAGTGAAAGCTCGGTTCGGTCTGTTTGAGATAGTGCTAATCTTGATGAAAGATAGGTGTACGGTTTGCATCAAACGTACCATATTCTCAGAAATCAATTTGGATGCACCCGATAGAACTCCTAGATCATGTGTGTCATATGGAATCTCGCTTCAATTTGTTTGGAGACAGTGTTAGTTTAGGTGCAAGATTGGTGCATGGTTTGCGCATAATGCACCATAGGCTCAAAAACCATTATGGAAGCACCCGATGTTAATCCTAGGTGAAGAGGCTCAAGTGGAAGGTCGGTTCGATCTGTTTGGAGATAGTGCTAATCTTGATGCAAGATAGGTGCACGGTTTGCATGGAACATACCATATGCTAAGAAATCCATTTAGACGCACCCCAAGAGAACTCCTAGATGACATGTGTCATATAGAATCTCGCTGTCGAGGGTATCGGTAAGGGGTACCCTCAGCAATGCGCATCGTGAGATTGCCCGTACGAAGGTCGAGACCCTTAATTCGACGCTCTAATCTTACGTATGCGCCGCCGTCGACAGTCGCAGCCTCGAAGACGGAAATAGTCTCGAGCGAATCGGTTCAGGACTCGAACGATGGCTGCCGTCGATGACGGAAGCGGGCTCGAGCGAACCAGGAGCTGTCGGGCGCGAGGACACTGTCCGCCGCCCGACACGCGCACGCGAGCCGGAGCATTAAATGTACCTGACGCTTCCCCACCTAACACACAGGTCATGGGAGGCGTGATAGGAAGCAAGCTTCCGTCCCATCGTTCTTTTTGCAGCCTTCCCACCGAACGACCCAGGGCGTGTCAGGACGCGGGAAACAAGGATGGAACGTCTAATCGGGACCCCCTCGAGACACCCAAGGTCAACGCTCCAGATATCAGCATATTACGCGGCGCCCGACCCTCGATCGAACAAGGTCCCTTCCTAGGGACAAGTCGGGCGTCGACTGACGACACCACAGCAGCTCCGCTGGATCCGCCACCATACCATACGAGCGTGCGACCTCAGAACCAGCACAAGGCGGCTGGCAGGGCAGCTCGCAGGAGCACGCGTAATCATCACCAAGCTATCAGGATGGGACGGCTCGAGGCCATGCCGTACGGAAGCCTCGAGTAGGTCAGCGCTCCATGCGGCTATCGATCCCTACTCTAACGTCTACGCATGTACCCTGTGTCTCTCCTTGGAGCTATAAAAGGAGGGACTCAGGAATAGAAGAGGGACATCACTCAACACAAGAACACACACGTAGTAGAGCTACACACTTCACATCACGCTTGTATTCGCCCCTGTACAAGCACTTAGGTGCAAGATAATAAAAACTCCCTCCCCCCGCTGGACGTAGGGCCTTCTCTTGCCCGAACCAGGATAAATCTCTCTGTCTTCTTGCATCACCATCCGGAAAGGGGAGCACGCATACAAATTTACTCGTTGGTGTGACCCCCCCGGGGGAAAAACACCGACAGTTGGCGCGCCAGGTAGGGATCCTGCGTGTTTTTCACCGATTTCCCACCACTTTCCGGATGACTACTCCTGCCTCGCCGCTTCCGCACTCCACGGTGATTTGGTTTGGGAGTCTCGAGTTCATGTCTACGGGCTTCGGCTACGACATGATCTTGCTCTCGGTCCAAGGACCAGGAGGAGTCCGCGTTACGCCAGCACGGTCGAAGGCTCCAAGACGCCCTCACCACCACGCCTCTCCACCTAAGAAGAGGCGCGGGCTCAACCATCGCGGCCCCTCTGCTTCAGCGCGACCAGCAACTCGCGCAAGGCAGGGTGTGGGCCACAAGGCAGCGACACCGCGTGACCAAGCAACGAGCACAACGACTCAGCACCACGCGACGACAGGGGGAGACGCGTCTCACGCGTCCTCCCCCACCGCAGCTAGGCTACTTCCACGCGGGTTGTTCTCTCCAAGGGCGGCACTGCCGTTCGGATTGGACAACGCCGCGGCGTCGCTCGCCAAGACGATACGCCCGAATGCTCAGACGCGCGTGGAAAGACCAATGGTCATCCCACGTAGCTCCGAAGAGCAGCGGCCGACGTCCGAACTGCCGGACCTTTCCCGAGTACGAGGCCTCCGCCGTCTAGGCCCCGGGCGATACTCGATCACTTCGCTCAGGCAACGATGGTCGGAGGAAGGTCGTGAGTGTTCCCGCACTGCCGAACCAGACTCCGACTCCGAGACAGACAGCTACGACCCTACCAGGGAATGCTGTCACCTCGACGGAACGGCAGAAACCACCGACGAGACACGGGATGCTGTTGCGGGTGGACGAGCCCCCGCGGCGCAAGAAGACCCCAGGACGCCTGGGAACGACGGACGGTTCGACCCTCTTCCTCAGGAAGACAGAACTACGCAGCTCGCGCAGCTGCGGGAGCTCAAGATGAAGCTCGACGAAGATCGCGAGCGCCTCGTCCTGCTCGAGCAGATCCTCGAACAAGACCTGCCCTACCCGCCGGGCGGAAGTGTCCGCAGACGCGCTCGAGAGGTACATCGACAGATCGTCGGTGACACAGAGGCGGAGCAACCTGTCGGCCGTTTCCCTCGAGCGGGCCAGAATGTAGTAGCAGCGACGATGCTGCTACGTAACATGCCAGAGCCATCAAATTCCCAGGCCCGACGAATTCGAGATGAAGTTCAGACATTGCTCCAGGTGGCAGCAGTTCAACAAGCCGAAAGTTCGGCATCTCGACGACGAGGAGCTGCCACAGAGAAGCGCGGCGAACAGCCTCTAATCGGAGAGGAGGTGTCTGTCCAGCAACAACCTCCCCCTCGAGGTAGAAAGACCGCCCTCATCATCCCTGCCGACAACCAACGACGACACGACGCACGACACGACGTTAAAGAAAATAGACGCCGCCGGCACGGAGACGCGGAAGAACGTGGTTATAGCGCGCATCGCGGCGGCAGGTACGACAGCGATGAGGACCGGGTGGCCCCCGAGCCACGAGGCCCGCGGGTGTTCAGCAGGGCGATCCGCAGCACGCCCCTGCCTAGTCCATTCCGACCCCCAACCAGCATCGCGAAGTACAATGGAGAAACCAAGCCAGAACTATGGCTGGCCGATTTCAGGCTGGCTTGTCAGCTAGGTGGCGCCCGGGGGGACGATCGAGCCATCATCAGACAGCTACCCCTTTTCCTCTCCGACACCGCCCGTCGATGGCTCGAGGAACTCCCAGCCAATCAGATTCACAACTGGGATGACCTGGTCAGAGTCTTCGAGGGCAATTTCAAGGGGACCTATGTACGGCCAGGGAACTCGTGGGACCTCAGCAAATGCAAGCAGAAGTCAGGAGAGACTCTTCGGGAGTACGCTCGACGCTTCTCGAAGCAACGCACTGAGTTGCCACACATCCCCGACCACGACGTCATCTTGGCGTTTGTCTCGGGCACCACCAGTCGAGACTTGGTGCGGGAATTAGGCCGCAATCGACCTCAGACCGTCGACGAGCTGATGGACGTAGTAGCCAACTACGCGGCAGGGGAGGAGGCAGTCGGCGCTTTCTTCAGCTCAGAAGGAAGAAAAGGCAAGCAGCCCGTCGACGAAGAAGGGACTTCCAGTCGAGGCCTCAAGAGAAATAAAAAGAAGCAGAAAGTACGGCAGTTCCACCAGGGAGACTCGGGTGACGACCTTGTCGCCACGATGGATCGAAAGAAGCCGCGAGGCCCTCCGGAGGGAGGCATCTTCGACAAAATGTTGGAAGAGCCGTGCCCTTACCATAAGGGAGGCGCTAACCACAAACTCAAGGATTGTCGCTTGCTGAAAAAGCATTTCGATGGGCAGGGGCCCAAAAAAGATGCGCGTGATGACTCCAAGAAGGAGAAGGCTGGCGGCAAGGAGGACAACAAAGATGACGACGGCTTCCCCGCCGTCCACGACTGCTACATGATCTATGGCGGGCCTTCGACTCAGTTGACCACGAGACAACGCAAGAGGGAGCGCCGCGAAGTCTTTGCGGCAAGGATGGCGGTGCCCCAGTATCTTAGCTGGTCAAGCACTCCCATCACCTTCGACCGAGAGGATCACCCCGACAAAGTGGTCGCCCCAGGCGTCTACCCGCTCGTCGTCGACCCCATCATCGTCAACACCCGACTCTCGAAAGTGCTGATGGACGGTGGTAGCAGCCTCAACATCATCTACCTCGAGACCCTCGATCTCCTCGGCATCGATAGAGAACGCCTCCAGCCAAGCGCCGGCGGTTTCCACGGCGTCGTACCCGGGAAAAAGGCACTACCAGTAGGTCGAATCGACCTACCGGTTTGCTTCGGCACGGCGGCCAACTTCAGGAAGGAGACCCTCACTTTTGAGGTGGTTGGGTTCCGAGGCACGTACCACGCCATCATCGGGCGCCCGGGCTACGCTAAGTTCATGGCTATACCCAACTACACATACTTGAAGCTGAAGATGCCTGGTCCCAAAGGCGTCATCACCGTCAGTTCCTCCTTCGAGCACGCGTACGAATGCGACGTCGAGTGCGTCGAGTACGGGGAGGCGGTCGAGAGCTCGACCGAGCTCATTGCGAAGCTCGAAGCCATGGCTGCTGAAGCTCCAGAACCTAAACGACATGCGGGCAGCTTCGAGGCGGCGGAAGGAACTAAGAAGATCCCGCTCGACCCCAACAACTCCGACGGCAAGGTGCTGACGATCAGCACCGACCTCGACCCCAAATAGGAAGCCGTGCTCGTCGACTTTCTCCGTGCGAATGCTGATATGTTTGCATGGAGTCCCTCGGATATGCCGGGCATACCAAGGGAAGTCGCCGAGCACTCCTTGGAGATTCGAGCCGGTTCCAAGCCAGTGAAGCAGCGGTTGCGCCGATTCGACGAGGAAAAGCGCAAGATCATTGGCGAGGAAGTCCAAAAGCTTTTGACGGCCGGATTCATCAAGGAAGTTCATCATCCTGACTGGTTAGCGAACCCTGTATTAGTTAAGAAAAAGAATGGGAAAATGAGGATGTGTGTTGATTATACTAGTTTGAATAAAGCATGTCCAAAAGTTCCCTTTCCATTGCCACGCATTGATCAGATTGTCGATTCTACCGCGGGATGTGAAACCCTTTCTTTCCTTGATGCATATTCTGGTTATCACCAAATAAAAATGAAAGAGTCCGACCAGCTCGCGACCTCTTTCATCACGCCTTTCGGGATGTATTGCTACGTGACCATGCCATTTGGGCTTCGAAACGCGGGAGCCACGTATCAACGCTGCATGCTCCACGTATTTGGCGAACATATAGGTTCAACGGTCGAGGCCTACGTCGACGACATTGTCGTTAAGTCAAAGCAACGAGGAGACCTGATCCAGGACCTCGAGGTTGCTTTCAGCTGTTTACGCGCCAGCAGGATCAAGCTTAATCCCGAGAAGTGTGTTTTTGGCGTGCCTCGAGGCATGCTCTTAGGATACGTAGTTTCACAGCGCGGTATCGAGGCCAACCCCGAGAAAGTCTCGGCCATCACGAAAATGGGGCCAATTCGAGACATCAAGGGTGTCCAGAAAGTCACGGGGTGCCTAGCGGCTCTGAGCCGTTTCATCTCGAGACTAGGAGAAAAAGCATTACCATTATATCGACTCCTGAAGAAGGTCGAGCGTTTTTCTTGGACCCCCGAGGCCGAGGAAGCGCTCGAAAAGCTAAAAAAGACGCTGACTTCGGCACCAGTCCTGGTTCCACCTCAACCTGCGGAGCCGCTACTCCTCTACGTCGCGTCGACGACCCAGGTCGTCAGCGCGGCGGTGGTGGTCGAAAGACAAGAGGAGGGTCACGCGCTGCCCGTCCAAAGGCCAGTCTATTTCATCAGCGAGGTGCTCTCGGAGACCAAGGCGCGTTACCCCCAAATCCAGAAGCTGATCTACGCCGTGATCCTTGCCCGCCGCAAACTGCAACATTACTTCCTTGGTCATCCTATCACGGTGGTCTCTTCTTTCCCCTTGGGCGAAATAATCCAGAGCAAGGAGGCCATGGGAAGAATAGCGAAGTGGTCGGTCGAGCTCATGAGCGAGACTCTCACTTATGCGCCTCGAAAGGCTATAAAATCGCAAGCCCTGGTAGACTTCGTCGCAGAATGGACGGACTCCCAGCTTCCCCCGACTCAGGTCCAGGCGGAGCTGTGGACGATGTATTTCGACGGGTCACTCATGAAAACTGGGGCCGGGGCCGGCCTATTGTTCATCTCACCCTTGGGCGTCCACATGAGGTACATAATCAGAATCCATTTCGCCGCGTCTAACAATGTCGCCGAATATGAGGCCCTCGTCAACGGCCTCAAGATCGCTATTGAGTTAGGAGTCCGACGCCTCGACGTCCGAGGCGACTCCCAACTCGTCATCGACCAGGTAATGAAAGCCTCAAGCTGCCATGACCCAAAAATGGAAGCATACTGCAAGGAGGTACGTCGACTCGAAGACAAATTCCATGGCCTCGAGCTCGTCCATATCGCTCGACGCTACAACGAGGCAGCCGACGAACTCGCCAAGATTGCGTCTACCAGAGGCACAGTGCCGCCCGACGCATTCTCAAAGGATCTACACGAGCCATCCGTCGACCTAGGCGCGGGGGCTGGTGTCGACACCACCATCGCCCAACCAACCAATGCTGTCGATGCGCTCTTGATGGAAGAAGAGGTGATGGAAATAGAACGACGACCGGGTCGACCATTCGATTGGCGCACACCGTTCCTCGACTGCCTTATCCGCGGTGAGTTGCCAGAAGACAGGACAGAAGCTCGTCGTATTGCTCGACGGGCCAAATCATATGTGATCTATGGCGAAGACAACGAGCTATATCGACGGAGCCCGACGGGGATCCTACAACGTTGCATCACCGTAGAGGAAGGCCGAAAACTCACTGTCCACGAACGCCACCTTCATCTTCTGGAAGGTATCGCGGAGGGAATCCAGGTCGGTCTGGAGAAGGCCCTTCTCTTTATCCATTTCCGCAATGATGCCCTTGTGGGACAGGACCTCCTCCCGGGCTCTGGACGCGGCCTCCTCGACCGTAAGAGCCCGCTCCCGTAACCGCACCGCCTCCTCCTCCGCCTTCTTCGAGACCTCTCGGGCCTCGGCCAAAGCAGCCTCCCTCACCTTCTTCTCCTCCTCGAGTGCTATAAGATCTTTATAAGCTTTAAGCAGCTTTTCCTGTGACTCGAGGAGTTGATCCTTGAGGAGGGGAAGCTGCTCCCATCCGCCCCTCGTGGCATGAATGAAGCTAGATTTGATGCGGGAGGTCTCTTTCATATCCTGCCAATCAGGGGTCAGGGGGGTTAGAACACAGAAACCCAAAAGCACCACCAAAGTTGGAGCTTGAGAAACACTTACAAAATAAGCGGGCCCGAGCCCGTTGTTGATGACGTCCGATAGGAGCCCCACCACGTGTTCATCCAAAGGCGGAGCTCCTCGACGTGTCCCACTCTC
>NW_018396441.1:27732-30312 GCF_000003195.3 Sorghum bicolor | reverse complement strand
TGCCTGGATTTGGCTCGACGCGCCTCTAATGCTTGGCGGTCGAGATTCTTCTTCTTCTCCCCCTTTTTTGCGGAGTCCTTGGCAGACTTCGACTTCTCGGCGGATTGGCGCCGTTTGTCGCGGTCGGCCTCGTCCTCCTTTACTGGAGGCCTCGAGGACCGGACATCAATCCGACCCTGCCAAAACTAAGGTAGGCTTAGAGGAGAAACCTAGAATCGAGGATGCGCGCAAGAAGAAAGCGTACCAGATCGATCGAGCCTGCGTCGGGTCGCATGGGGAAGCCGTTGACGTGCTCCGGCTTAAAATCACCGGCAATTGCAGCCCTGACCCGGGCCGCGACTTCTTCGTCCGTCGGAGGCTCGCTGGACATCCGACATGCCTCGAGGTCCCGAGACGAGACGCCAGGGCCCATCTCGTCCATCCTCAGCGGTCGTGACATCAGAGGGAGAACTCTCCGATGATGGACGGCCGAGAGGACGAGGGCGGCGGTCAAACCTTCCTGGCGAAGCTTCTTCAGGGCGTCGAGGAGAGGGTCGAGCCGAGGCTGATGAGCTTGGACGACGCCGTACGTCCAGTCCGCTGGGCGCTCCAAGATCAGACGGCCCGAGTAGGGAGGTAGGAGGTTGTCGTCGTTCCGCAGGTAGAACCATTGAGAGTCCCAACCGGCATGGTTGGTCGACAACCCAACCGGTATGTACTCCCGCGGCCGGTCCGTCTTCCCCGTCTTCTGCACCAGATTGAGGCAACCCGCTCGCACGGGTTTCCTCACGCCCGTGGTTCCGGTGGAAGCGTGAAACAGCTCGCCCCTATAGAGGTGGAGCCACAGCTCCCAGTGCGGCATCATCCCTAGGAAGCCCTCACAGACGGCGGCAAAGACCGCCGCCACGGTGATGGCGTTCGGGGAGAAGTGCTGCAGCTCCACCCCGTAGTGGAAGCAGAGGGCCCGCATGAAGCGGCTTGGAGGCGCGCCCAAACCGTGGCGGTGGAACTTGGCGAACGACACCACGTAGCCCTCGGGGGGCTGAGGCGTCCTGTGGCTCGCTGGCGGCGCGATCCACTCTGGCGACGACAGCGAGGTGCGGCGGCGCAGCAGTCCCTCCTTCTCGAGCTCTAACAGCCGGCGCTCCGTCATCGACGACGGGCGCCAGTCATCGGCGGCGACGAGTCTTACAGGCATCTCGGCTAACGGGGCAGTGGGTTCGCTACGGCTCGAGGGGGCGAGTGCGCGTGAGATGACGAGAAAGCAAAGGCTGCAAAAAGAACGAGAGCGAGAAGGCGGAAGGGAGAGGAACGGCGGTGACGCGACGACATATTTATAGGCAGCTGTCCGCCAACGGACAGATCCGAAAAGTAAGGTAACTCCCCCCATAAATGCGCCGCCTGACAGCTCTCTCTCTCTCCTCACAGGACGGACTCTCCGAATTCCTCGCCGATACGGCATCGTAACGTCATCCGCCTAAAAAGACGCGCCCAACGGGCAGAAAGGCGAACCGCCACGACCATTTCCTTCCTTCGTAAGCCAAGGGACATAACCGCGAAAGTCTCGAGAGGTCGATGGCTGGCCCGCCGAAAGGGTTCGACAGCCGATCTCGAGCGCCTGAGTCAGGGATCCCCAGCGAGCGGTCGAAGATCGAGGCCCGCCTCGAGGACTCGCTGGTGATGTTCAAGGTAGGGTCGAGACAGTCGAGAGGTATCCCCCCGAAGGGAGGCATCGAGCCGCTGGACTCTATCGAATGAGACCAGTATCCCCGACCACGTCGACCCTGCTTTATGAGGACACCTCCGGGCTACAGCTGACCCCCTCGAAATGGGCACAGGTTCTCACTTGGACTACCCGCTAGGAACTCAATTTGGGATGAAAGACGCTCGCTCTATCGAGAGTACGTCGAAACCCACGCGCAAAAACGAGCCAGTCAGAACCTTCCACCACTGGCGTCGAAAACGTTTCTGCGAATTAGATAACATAACCCTCGAAGGAGTCAAAAACTCCTCCGAGGGTTGGGGGGCTACCCCGCGGGGTCGCTCGCGCGCCCCCACGAAAATTCGACCGAAAACCAAAAACCTCCATTCGAGCGCTAGCGCTCAAATGAAGGCTCGGGGGCTACTGTCGAGGGTATCGGTAAGGGGTACCCTCAGCAATGCGCATCGTGAGATTGCCCGTACGAAGGTCGAGACCCTTAATTCGACGCTCTAATCTTACGTGTACGCCGCCGTCGACAGTCGCGGCCTCGAAGACGGAAATAGTCTCGAGCGAATCGGTTCAGGACTCGAACGATGGCTGCCGTCGATGACGGAAGCGGGCTCGAGCGAACCAGAAGCTGTCGGGCGCGAGGGCACTGTCCGCCGCCCGACGCGCGCACGCGAGCCGGAGCATTAAATGTACCTGACGCTTCCCCACCTAACACACAGGTCATGGGAGGCGTGATAGGAAGCAAGCTTCCGTCCCATCGTTCTTTTTGCAGCCTTCCCACCGAACGACCCAGGGCGTGTCAGGACGCGGGAAACAAGGATGGAACGTCTAATCGGGACCCCCTCGAGACACCCAAGGTCAACGCTCCAGATATCAGCATATACGCGCGC
>NW_018396441.1:9793-11556 GCF_000003195.3 Sorghum bicolor | reverse complement strand
GAAAAGATAGGTGTACGGTTTGCATGGAACGTACCATATTCTCAGAAATCAAATTGGAGGCACCCGATAGAACTCCTAGATCATGTGTGTCATATGGAATCTCGCTTTAATCTATTTGGAGACAGTGTTAGTTTAGGTGCAAGATTGGTGCACGGTTTGCGCATAATGCACCATAGGCTCAGAAACCATTATGGAAGCACCCGATGATAATCCTAGGTGAAGTGGCTCAAGTGGAAGGTCGGTTCGATCTGTTTCGAGATAGTGCTAATCTTGATGCAAGATAGGTGCACGGTTTGCATGGAACATACCATATGCTAAGAAATCCATTTGGACGCACCCCAATAGAACTCCTATATGACATGTGTCATATAGAATCTCGCTTAGGTCTGTTTGGAGACAGAGTTAGTTTTGATGCAAGATAGGTACACAGTTTGCGCCTAATGCATCATAGGCTAAGAAACCATTTTGGATGCACTCGATGATACTCCTGGGTAAAGGGGCTCAAGTGGAAGCTCAGTTTGCTATGTATGGAGATAGTGCTAATCTAGATGCAAGATAGGTGCACGAATTGCATCGAACGTACCATATGCTTCGAAATATATTTGGAAGCACCCAATAGAACTCCTAGATGACGTGTGTCATATAGAATCTCACTTCGGTCTCTTTGGAGATAGTGTTAGTTTCGGTGCAAGATAGGTACACGGTTTGTGCCTAATGCACCATAGGCTAAGAAACTATTTTGGACGCACACTACTCCTTGGTGAAGAGGCTCAAGTGGAATCTTTGTTCTGTCTGTTTGGAGATAGTTCTAATCTTGATGCAAGATAGGTGCACGGTTTGCATGGAACATAACATATGGTCAGAAATCAATTTGGACATACCCGATGGAACTGTAGATGCACCCAATGGAACTACTAGAGGAAGTGTATCATATGGAATCTCGCTTCGGTCCAGTTGAAGATAGTATTAGTTTCGGTGCAAGATAGTTGCATGGTTTGTGCCTAGTGCACCATAGGCTCAAAAATCGTTGTGGAAGTTTCCGATGGTACTCCTGGGTGAAGAGGCTAAAGTGAAAGTTCGGTTCGGTCTATTTGGAGATAGTGCTAATCTTGATGAAAGATAGGTGTACGGTTTGCATGGAATGTACCATATTCTCAGAAATCAATTTGGACGCACCCGATAGAACTCCTAGATCATGTGTGTCATATGGAATCTCGCTTCAATCTCTTTGGAGACAGTGTTAGTTTAGGTGCAAGATTGGTGCATGGTTTGCGCATAATGCACCATAGGCTCAGAAACCATTATGGAAGCACCCGATGATAATCCTACGTGAAGAGGCTCAAGTGGAAGGTCAGTTCGATCTGTTTGGAGATAGTTCTAATCTTGATGCAAGATAGGTGCACGGTTTGCATGAAACATACCATATGCTCAGAAATCAATTTGGAGAAACCCAATGGAACTGTAGATCCGCCCGATGGAACTTGATGAGGACATCAACACCATCGATATATCCGCACCTACACCAGTTGGTCCTCTTACTCGTGCTCGTGCTGGTCAACTCAACCTTCAAGTAAGTTCAGTTTTAAACTCTTGTCAATCATATTTAGACAATGGCGACACGTGCACTTTCGTGTTGCTCAAGAATAATGGACAAGATCAGCCAGGGAAGGTTCAACTGCATTCAGAATTTGACGCAACACCAACTTCAAGGGCTGATTGCATATGGGAAGAGTGATAACTTAACAAAGGTGATTGGAGATCAG
>NW_018396441.1:0-8134 GCF_000003195.3 Sorghum bicolor | reverse complement strand
AACCCGATGGAACTGTAGATGCACCCGATGGAACTACTAGATGAAGTGTATCATATGGAATCTCGCTTCGGCCCAGTTGGAGATAGTATTAATTTCAGTGCAAGATAGTTGTGTGGTTTGTGCCCAGTGCACCATAGGCTCAAAAATCGTTGTGGAAGTTCTCGATGGTACTCCTAGGTGAAGAGGCTCAAGTGAAAGTTCGGTTCGGTCTATTTGGAGATAGTGCTAATCTTGATGAAAGATAGGTGTACGGTTTGCATGGAACGTACCATATTCTCAGAAATCAATTTGGACGCACCCGATAGAACTCCTAGATCATGTGTGTCATATGGAATCTCGCTTTAATCTATTTGGAGACAGTGTTAGTTTAGGTGCAAGATTGGTGCACGGTTTGCGCATAATGCACCATAGGCTCAGAAACCATTATGGAAGCACCCGATGATAATCCTAGGTGAAGTGGCTCAAGTGGAAGGTCGGTTTGATCTGTTTGGAGATAGTGCTAATCTTGATGCAAAGGTGCACGGTTTGCATGGAACATAGCATATGCTATGAAATCCATTTGGACGCACCCCAATAGAACTCCTAGATGACATGTGTCATATGGAATCTCGCTTCGGTTTGTTCGGAGACAGAGTTAGTTTTGGTGCAAGATAGGTACACGGTTTGCGCCTAATGCATCATAGGCTAAGAAACCATTTTGGATGCACCCGATGATACTCCTGGGTAAAGGGGATCAAGTGGAAGCTCAGTTTTCTTTTGTTTGGAGATAGTGCTAATCTTGATGCAAGATAGATGCACGAATTGCATGGAACGTACCATATGCTTCGAAATATATTTGGAAGCACCGTGTGTCATATAGAATCTCACTTCGGTCTCTTTGGAGATAGTGTTAGTTTCGGTGCAAGATAGGTACACGGTTTGTGCCTAATGCACCATAGGCTAAGAAACTATTTTGGACGCACACGATGGTACTCCGTGGTGAAGAGGCTCAAGTGGAATCTTGGTTCTGTCTGTTTGGAGATAGTTCTAATCTTGATGCAAGATAGGTGCACGGTTTTTATGGAACATACCATTTGCTCAGAAATCAATTTGGACAAACCCGATGGAACTGTAGATGCACCCGATGGAACTACTAGATGAAGTGTATCATATGGAATCTTGCTTCGGTCCAGTCGGAGATAGTATTAGTTTCGGTGCAAGATAGTTGCATGGTTTGTGCCCAGTGCACCATAGGCTCAGAAATCGTTGTGGAAGTTCTCGACGGTACTCCTAGGTGAAGAAGCTCAAGTGAAAGCTCTGTTCGGTCTGTTTGGAGATAGTGCTAACCTTGATGAAAGATAGGTGTACGGTTTGCATGGAACGTACCATATTCTTAGAAATCAATTTGGACGCACCCGATAGAACTTCTAGATCATGTGTGTCATATGGAATCTCGCTTCAATCTATTTGGAGACAGTGTTAGTTTAGGTGCAAGATTGGTGCATGGTTTGCGCATAATGCACCATAGGCTCAGAAACCATTTTGGAAGCACCCGATGATAATCCTAGGTGAAGAGGCTCAAGTGGAAGGTCGGTTTAATCTGTTTGGAGATAGTGCTAATCTTGATGCAAGACAGGTGCACGGTTTGCATGGAACATACCATATGCTAAGAAATCCATTTGGACGCACCCCAATAGAACTCCTAGATGACATGTGTCATATGGAATCTCGCTTCGGTTTGTTTGGAGACAAAGTTAGTTTTGGTGCAAGATAGGTACACAGTTTGCACCTAATGCATCATAGGCTAAGGAACCATTTTGGATGCACCCGATGATACTCCTGGGTAAAGGGGCTCAAGTGGAAGCTCAGTTTGCTTTGTTTGGATATAGTGCTACTCTTGATGCTAGATAGGTGCACAAATTGCATGGAACGTACCATATGCTTCGAAATATATTTGGAAGCACCCAATAGAACTCCTAGATGACGTGTGTCATATAGAATCTCACTTCGGTCTCTTTGGAGGTAGTGTTAGTTTCGGTGCAAGATAGGTACACGGTTTGTGCCTAATGCACCCTAGGCTAAGAAACTATTTTAGACGCACACGATGGTACTCCATGGTGAAGAGGCTCAAGTGGAATCTTGGTTCTGTCTGTTTGGAGATAGTTCTAATCTTGATGCAAGATCGGTGCATGGTTTGCATGGAACATACCATATGCTCAGAAATCAATTTGGACACACTCGATGGAACTGTAGATGCACCCGATGGAACTACTAGATGAAGTGTATCATATGGAATCTCGCTTCGGTTTGTTTGGAGACAAAGTTAGTTTTGGTGTAAGATAGGTACACAGTTTGCGCCTAATGCATCATAGGCTAAGAAACAATTTTGGATGCACCCGATGATACTCCTGTGTAAAGGGGCTCAAGTGGAAGCTGAGTTTGCTTTTGTTTGGAGATAGTGCTAATCTTGATGCAAGATAGGTGCACGAATTGCATGGAACGTACCATATGCTTTGAAATATATTTGGATGCACCCAATAGAACTCCTAGATGACGTGTGTCATATAGAATCTCACTTCGGTCTCATTGGAGGTAGTGTTAGTTTCGGTGCAAGATAGGTACGCGGTTTGTGCCTAATGCACCATAGGCTAAGAAACTATTTTGGAAGAAAAACAATGGTACTCCATGGTGAAGAGGCTCAAGTGGAATCTTGATACTGTCTGTTTGGAGATAGTTCTAATCTTGATGCAAGATAGGTGCACGGTTTGCATGAAACATACCATATGCTCAGAAATCAATTTGGAGAAACCCAATGGAACTGTAGATCCGCCCGATGGAACTTGATGAGGACATCAACACCATCGATATATCCGCACCTACACCAGTTGGTCCTCTTACTCGTGCTCGTGCTGGTCAACTCAACCTTCAAGTAAGTTCAGTTTTAAACTCTTGTCAATCATATTTAGACAATGGCGACACGTGCACTTTCGTGTTGCTCAGGAATAATGGACAAGATCAGCAAGGGAAGGTTCAACTGCATTCAGAATTTGACGCAACACCAACTTCAAGGGCTGATTGCATATGGGAAGAGTGATAACTTAACAAAGGTGATTGGAGATCAGGTCCAAGCCTCCACAACATCCTCTATCAAGCTACCACGTCACTTCTAAAGCAAGGAAACAAAGAGTCCAAACCCAACACGTTTTGGGAGTTGGATTCGGACTCAAAAATAACTCTAACTTGTATGGATCACCACGGCGTCATATGGACTCCAACTGGGACGTTCCTATACTTGTTGGAAAGCTCAAGAAGTCTACTTTCCAACGGGTCCAACCGCATATCTATGCAGCTTATGAGTCGGGCGCAGTCCTTGTTTTCGTGCTGACACTTTTTTCTATTTTGGTGCTGCGTCACCCTATTTTGGACCAATGGCCTATGTATCAAGTTGAGTCCATTAGGGACGCGTCCTAGGGTTGGAGGACGACTCTAGCACCCCTTTGGTCGTCCTCCCCTCTATTTATTTACATCTAGAGCCGCCATGAACAACGGGGTTTTGTTTAGATCAAGTTTAGCCTTCGCTACTTGCTTGTAGGCGCGCGTGCAGGATCAGCCGCCCGTCTCCTTGTCTTCGGACCCCCATTGTTGATTACGATTCAGTTTGAAACCTTCAATTCATCTTGCAAATTCAGTGCTTGTTTCCTCGTTCTTGCTAGTTCTTCGATTGCTTGTAGGACGGGAGCCCTAGGGGCTGGTTGTCGTGCTCCACAAGATCGTGACGGCTATTGGACGTGGTGTATCGGTTGCTAAGCCGCGGTCTTGAGGGCTGTAGTCGGGCCATGAACGTCATCTCCATCCACCAATCGAGTTATCCCCGTCTCTCATCAAAAGATCGGGCAAAAACCCTAGCGGGTTCGCATCAGTTGTAATCAGAGCAAGGTTCTTCGGTGAGAGACTTCTAATCCTTTGCTGTTTTTAATTAATTTCCTATAGTCCAGAAAAGCCAAAAAAAATATAGTAGATTAGTTTTTCCATAATCCTATTAAACCTTTGTGCCTTGGCTAGTACCGTTTTAGTTAGGGCTTGTTGAATTTGCGTTGCTTCGGTTTGTGTCGAGTTGCTGGTCTTAGTGTCTAGTCCTTTAGAGTTTCGAGTTCTTGTCACCATCTATACACAGCTGAGTATTACCATATCTTCTCTCTGTCGAATCTGTTGCGAAGTCCTTCTGTGATCCAAAAAGAAAGATAACTCCATACTTGTTCAGCCTTACTCTAGAGAGAGAGAGTGTGTGTGTGTAGCGAATTGCTCTTTTGTATTCTTTTGTTCATATAATCAGTTTTTGAGGTAGCCCAAAAAAAAGAAAAAAAAAGAAAGAAAAGAGAAAAGATTCAAAAGAGAAAAAAAGGGGCTGTTTTTCATATTGATTTTAGGTTTGTTCCACCTTGTTTTCGGGGGTGTGTTGTGGTTTTCCTTTGTGTCCAGGCTCGCGTCTCTAGCACGGTCTAGCCTAGGACCAGCACAGTACCATCGTCGAACGCTTATTCAGCTCGCTTTTATAACTAACGTGGTGCTAGTTCGTTCCTTGTTTCAGCCCACCTATAGGTCCACATACTCTACAGCTTGACAGGTCTTGTGCTGCAGCACCGATACACTTCGTCCATTGCTGTCCACTTGTTGGCAGACGACCCCTCCTGTCAAGCAAGGTAAGAATTGGTAAGAAGTTGTGTTACAGGTTGAGTGTGAGCGACTTGCTGTAGCTACATCCTAGTAGTTGTAGGGCTTTTATTTCTTCACTTGCTTTTTTGTTGTCTCTGTCTTTGCACCATGACAGGGGCAGATGATGGTAACGAAACACCACATACACCTCGCACTAAGGGCATCATACAACATTTTGAAAGGAAAGTGAAGCTGCACACAGAGGGACTTGATAACGACTTGCAGGTGACAAATGAAAAGCTGGGGCAGTTGGAGGCTATGCAGATTGCCACAAACAACAAGCTCACAAGTTTGGAGGAATCCGTTGCTAGTGTGGACAAAAGCCTTGCTGCTCTCCTAAGGCGATTTGATGATTTCCACACCGAAGATAAAGAGAAGCATAAAGAAGAAAAGGAGGGAGATCGAGAGCACGGTAGTCATGAAGATGACTACACTGGTGATACTGAACATGATGATCAAGACACTCGTGATCGACGTCGCCTTCGTCACAACAGTAGAGGTATGGGTGGCAACTGCCGACGCGAGGTACACAATAATGATGATGCTTTCAGTAAGATTAAATTTAAGATACCTCCTTTTGATGGCAAATATGACCCTGATGCTTACATCACTTGGGAGATTGCTGTTGATCAAAAGTTTGCATGTCATGAATTTCCTGAGACTACACGTGTTAGGGCTGCTACTAGTGAGTTTACAGATTTTGCTTCTGTTTGGTGGATAGAATATGGAAAGAAAAATCCTAATAACTTACCTAGAACTTGGGATGCGCTGAAAAGAGCCATGAGAGCTAGATTTGTTCCATCTTACTATGCGCGTGATATGATAAATAAGTTGCAGCAATTAAGACAAGGTGCTAAAAGTGTAGAAGAATATTATCAGGAATTACAAACGAGTATGTTGCGTTGTAACCTAGAGGAGGATGAGGAACCGGCTATGGCTAGATTTTTGGGTGGGTTAAATCGGGAAATTCAGGACATCCTCGCTTACAAAGAATACAATAATGTAACCCATTTGTTTCATCTTGCTTGTAAAGCTGAAAGGGAA
This sequence comes from Sorghum bicolor, assembly GCF_000003195.3. Classification (NCBI taxonomy): domain Eukaryota; kingdom Viridiplantae; phylum Streptophyta; class Magnoliopsida; order Poales; family Poaceae; genus Sorghum; species Sorghum bicolor. The sequence goes on along the minus strand of NW_018396441.1, from coordinate 2,398 downwards.
GTGCAGGGACGACGTGCTAGCGCAAGGAGTAATATTTCTGCAGGGAAGGCTAATTCATGGCAGCAACGCATGGCTTCAACTCCATCTACACGTATTTCTACTCCATCATCTAGTGACAAGACTCGAGCTGCCCCCACCAATTCAGTTGCGAAGACGATGCAAAAGCCTGCTGCGAGTACTTCATCCGTGGCATCGACGGGTAGAACAAGCAACATACAATGTCACCGGTGCAAGGGATATGGGCACATGATGCGTGACTGTCCAAACAAGCGAGTTATGATTGTCAGGGATGATGGTGAGTACTCATCTGCTAGTGATTTTGATGAGGATACACTTGCACTGCTTGCGACTGACCATGCAGGTAATGAAGACCAAATAGAAGAACATATTAATGCAGGTGAAGCGGACCACTATGAGAGCTTGATCGTGCAGCGAGTGCTTAGTGCACAAATGGAGATGGCGGAGCAAAATCAGCGACACATTTTATTCCAAACAAAGTGTGTCATCAAAGAGCGTTCTTGTCGCATGATCATTGATGGAGGTAGCTGCAACAACTTGGCAAGCAGCGATATGGTGCAGAAGCTTGCCCTCAACACCAAACCACACCCGCATCCCTACTACATCCAATGGCTGAACAACAGTGGTAAGGCAAAGGTAACTAGACTTGTGAGAATTAATTTTTCCATCGGATCCTACAAAGATATTGTTGAATGTGATGTTGTGCCTATGCAAGGTTGTAACATTCTGCTAGGTAGACCTTGGCAATTTGATAGAGATTCTATGCATCATGGTAGATCAAATCAGTATTCTTTTCTATACCATGATCGCAAAATTGTGTTGCATCCTATGTCCCCTGAAACTATTGTGCAAACTGATGTTGCTAGGGCTACTAAAGCAAAGAGCGAGAGCAATAAAAATGATAAATCTGTAATTGGTAACAAAGATGAGATAAAACTGAAAGGACGTTGTATGATAGCTACCAAATCAGATATTAATGAGTTCAATGCATCCACTTCTGTTGCTTATGCTTTGATATGCAAGGATGCTTTGATTTCAATTGAGGATATGCAATGTTCTTTGCCCCCTGCTGTTGCTAACGTTTTGCAGGAGTATTCTGATGTGTTTCCAAGTGAGGTACCAGCGGGGCTGCCTCCACTACGCGGGATTGAGCACCAAATTGATCTTATTCCTGGAGCAGTTTTGCCAAATCGTGCACCATACAGGACAAACCCAGAGGAAACAAAGGAAATTCAGCGACAAGTGCAAGAACTACTAGACAAAGGTTATGTCCGAGAATCTCTTAGTCCTTGTGCTGTTCCAATAATTTTAGTGCCTAAGAAAGATGGAACATGGCGTATGTGTGTTGATTGTAGAGCTATTAATAATATCACCATTCGATATCGACACCCTATTCCACGATTAGATGATATGCTAGATGAACTGAGTGGTGCTGTTGTGTTTTCAAAAGTTGATTTACGTAGTGGGTACCACCAGATTCGTATGAAATTGGGAGACGAATGGAAAACTGCTTTCAAAACTAAGTTCGGTTTGTATGAGTGGTTATTCATGCCTTTTGGGTTAACTAATGCACCTAGTACTTTCATGAGATTGATGAACGAGGTTTTGCGTGCTTTCATTGGAAAATTTGTTGTCGTATATTTTGATGACATATTGATTTACAGCAAATCATTGGATGAACATCTTGATCATTTACGTGCTGTTTTTAATGCACTACGCGAGGCACGTTTATTTGGTAACCTTGAGAAGTGCACCTTTTGCACCGATCGAGTGTCTTTTCTTGGTTATGTTGTGACTCCACAGGGAATTGAGGTTGATCAAGCCAAGGTGGAAGCTATACAGAGATGGCCTGTCCCAAATACTATCACCCAGGTGCGGAGTTTCCTAGGACTTGCTGGATTCTATCGCCGTTTTGTGAAGGATTTTAGCACCATTGCTGCACCATTGAATGAGCTTACAAAGAAGGGGGTGCCTTTTGATTGGGGCAAAGCACAAGAGAATTCATTCAACATGTTGAAAGATAAGTTAACTCATGCACCTCTCCTACAACTTCCTGATTTTAATAAGACTTTTGAGCTTGAATGTGATGCTAGTGGAATTGGTTTGGGAGGTGTTTTATTACAAGAGGGAAAACCTATTGCATATTTTAGTGAGAAATTGAGTGGGCCTGTTCTCAATTATTCAACTTATGATAAAGAACTCTACGCTCTTGTTAGAACATTAGAGACATGGCAGCATTATTTGTGGCCCAAAGAGTTTATTATCCATTCTGATCATGAATCTTTGAAACATATTCGTAGTCAAGGAAAACTAAATCGTAGGCATGCAAAATGGGTTGAATTTATTGAATCTTTTCCTTATATTATTAAGCACAAGAAAA
>NW_018396440.1:191559-201725 GCF_000003195.3 Sorghum bicolor | reverse complement strand
CACACTCTTGTTGAACTTCACACAAGCCACCCCATTTATCATGTTTCTTCCATTGGCTCTACCATTATACCTGTTGTATCCGAGGCCATCCTTGATTATGGGGTGCCTTGATGCCTTGAACACATTTGCCGGTTGCTTGTCCTTGCACTTGCAACCAATCTTGACAATTGTGTTTAATCTTTGGATCTCCTTGTCCTTCTTTGCTAACTCATCAAGGTTAGTGAGACAAGCATTTATGTCAACATTTATGCATCTTTCACAGCTTTTACTTGTAGAAGCCTTTGAATCCTTGGAAGAGTTAGAGGTGCTAGACCAAAGCTTTTCATAGTTTAGTTCAAGCTCATGATAGTTGTCAAGCTTGTGAGGCTTTCTTGAGCCAAACTATTATCATTCTTTAGGCTAGCCAAAGATCCATTGAGTGAGGAATGTTCCTTAGTCAATCGCTCATTGGAGTTTTTGACTAGAGACAATTCTACACTCAATTTCTCAACTCTCTCCTTTTCCTTGGAGAGACATACTTCGAGCCCTTGGTTCTTCTCCCTTTCCTCTAGGAGCAGTTCGCCTTGCGACTCGATGCATGACTCAAGCTTGTCATTAGCGTATATTAGCTTTAGAATTTTAGTTGCAGCAGCTTTACCATATTTCTTAATGAGATTGTTGGCATAGTTTTCATCATCTTCATTTTCACTATCATAGTCACTAGTGGTTTGAGGAGAGGAGTCAGTTTGTACCTTGTCTCCTTTTGCCATAAGGCATGTAGGAGTGTCATCATCGTCATCGGAGAGATTGGCGAAGAGCCTAGGCGATGAATGGGTGTCGGAGATAAGTGCTGTTGATGAGGCAACGTTGGTGAGGATCTTGTTTGGGGAGGATCCTTCTTGTACTGCGATGGCAGCTACACTCTTCTTCTCATTGTCATCATCATCACTGTCACTGTCCGATTGCCATTCTTGCCCGAGGTGAGCTTCCCCTTTCTTCTTGTCTTTGTACTTGTCATTTTGTTTGGTGTACCTTGACTTTTTTCCTTTATTGGGACAATCTGCTGCAAGATGGCCGGTGTCACCACACTCATAGCAAAACCTCTTCCTATATGGCTTGCTTCCTCCATATCTCCTCATCTTATCTTTCTTCATTCTCAGATAGTTCTTATAGTTTCCCACTAGCATAGCTTGTTCTTCATCAAGATCATCATCATCTTTGTGCTTATGCTCACAACATCCTTTGTTGCAATGGCTTGACTCACTTGCATGTGAAGCTGTGAGTGCTATGTTCTTTCTTTGATTTAAGGCTTCTTTTGCTTCATCATCCAAGACTTCATGATGCATCAACTTTGCAAGCATTTCTTGAGGTGTCATAGTGTGATAGTTGTCTTTCTCCATGATGACGGATGCAAGCATGTTGTTCCTTTGTCTATACACTCTACAAATCTTTCTTGCTGCAGAGTTGTCATCCCATGTTGTTGCTCCAAGTGCTCTAATCTGATTGATCAGTGACATAAACCTATCAAACATGGCTTTTGTTGTTTCTCCCTCAAGTATGCAAAAGTTCTCAATCTTACTTTGCAGGAGCTCAATGTTTCCTACTCTTACACTCTTGTCTCCTTCAAATGACACTTTCAAGGTGTCCCAAATCTGCTTAGCATTTACCATACCATTTACTTTGTTGTTGTCTTCCGGAGTGAGACATTGCAGAATCAGGGTGGCAGCTGTTGCATTGAGGTGAAAATCTCTCTCATCTTCGGAAGTCCACTCACTTGGATTTTGCGGTGGATTTACTCCAATGTCCACTACTTCCCAGCATCTTGCGGCAATGAGATGTAACTTCATTCTATGAGCCCAATCAGTATACCTAATACCATCAAATGGAGGTGGCTTTCCAGGATTGATCATCGGCAATGTTGGATTCTTGCTTGAGCTGCTGTAATCAAACCCAGTGTTGTTGTAGGTCTTTGACCCTTTACTAGCATCTTCATTTCCACCTTCGCCATCTGACTCAAGACTCCTTTTACCTAGGAGTTCTTTCATCTTGTCTAGCTCTTCTTGCATTTTCTTCATCTGCTCTTTCTGCTGTAGCTGCAAGGATGCTGTGATCTGTGCTGTGATTTGCTCAACGATTTGTTGTTGAGTTGTTGGATCCATCTTGGCTAATGTTATTCCTCACGCGGTGAAGCGTTTGTACGAGGAACCTCGCTCTGATACCAATTGAAAGGATCTAATTGGCCTAGAGGGGGGGGTGAATAGGCGTATCTTAAAAACCTGAAACTCAAAAACTCAAGTTGCGGAAGTCAAATGCCTGTCGGTACTACCGACAGTTTGGGCCGGTACTACTGGTGTCACACAGCCAGTAGTACCGACGCAAACTGCTGGTACTACCGACCCCTAAGACAGCTACGAAATCAGAGTGTAGAGGGCTTAGATTTCAGATCTGAGTTTTACCCCACTTTCCTAGGTGTAGAAGAAGGTGTTGTTGAAGTCTCCTTAGCTTAGTTCTTCTCCACACCGTAGCTCGGTTCGGTCTGTTTGGAGATAGTGCTAATCTTGATGCAAGATAGGTGCACGGTTTGCATGGAACATACCATATGCTTGGAAATCAATTTGGATGCACCCAATGGAACTCCTTGATGACGTGTGTCTTATGGAATCTCGCTTTGGTCTGTTTAGAAATAGTGTTAGTTTCAATGCAAGATATGGGCATGGTTTGCGCCTAATGCACCATAGTCTAAGAAACCATTTTGGAAGCACCTGTTGGTACTTCGGTGAAGAGGCACAAATGGAATCTCAGTTTGATCTGTTTAGATATAGTGCTAATCTTGATGGAAGATAGGTGCATGATTTGCAAGGAACATACCATATGCTTAGAAATCAATTTGGACGCACCCAATGGAACTCCTAGATGGCGTGTGTCATATGGAATCTTGCTTCGGTCCATTTGTAGACATTGTAAGTTTTAGTGCAAGATAGGTGCACAGTTTGCGCCTAATGCACCATAGTCTAAGAAACCATTTTGGATGCACTATTTGGTACTCTTAGGTGAAGAGGCTCAAGTGGAAGCTTGGTTCGGTCAGTTTTGAGATAATGCTAATCCTTATGCAAGGTAGGTGCATGGTTTGCATGGAACATACCATATGCTTGGAAATCAATTTGGATGCAACCGATGGAACTCCTTGATGACGTGTGGCAGATGGAATCTCACTTTGGTCTGTTTAGAAACAGTGTTAGTTTGGGTGCAAGATATGTGCATGGTTTGCGCCTATTGCACCATAGTCTAAGAAACCATTTTGGAAGCACCTGTTGGTACTTCGGTGAAGAGGCTCAAGTGGAAGCTCGGTTTGTTCTGTTTGGAGATAGTGCTAATCTTGATGCAACATAGGTGTATGATTGCAAGGGACATACCATATTCTTAGAAATCAATTTGGACGCACCTAATGGAACTCCTAGATGACGTGTGTCATATGGAATCTCGCTTCGGTCTAATTGGAGACAATGTTAGTTTCGGTGCAAGATAGGTGCATAGATTGTGCCTAATGCACCATAGTCTAAGAAACCATTTTTGGCACACCTGTTTGTACTCCTAGATGAAGAGGCTCAAGTGGAAGCTCGGTTCGGTCTGTTTGGAGATAGTGCTAATCTTGATGCAAGATAGGTGCACGGTTTGCATGGAACATACCATATGCTTGGAAATCAATTTGGATGCACCCGATGGTACTCCTTGATGACGTGTGTCATATGGAATCTCACTTTGGTCTGTTTAGAAATAGTGTTAGTTTCAGTGCAAGATATGGGCACGGTTTGCGCCTAATGCACCATAGTTTAAGAAACCATTTTGGAAGCACCTGTTGGTACTTCGGTGAAGAGGCACAAGTGGAATCTCGGTTTGATCTGTTTGGAGATAGTGCTAATCTTGATTCTAGATAGGTGCATGATTTGCAAGGAACATACCATATGCTTAGAAATCAATTTGGACGCACCCAATGGAACTCCTAGATGACGTGTGTCATATGGAATCTTGTATCGGTCCATTTGTAGACATTGTAAGTTTTAGTGCAAGATAGGTGCACAGTTTGCGCCTAATGCACCGTAGTCTAAGAAACTATTTTCGACGCACTATTTGGTACTCCTGGGTGAAGAGGCTCAAGTGGAAGCTTTGTTCAGTCAGTTTGGAGATAGTGCTAATCCTTATGCAAGGTAGGTGCATGGTTTGCATGGAACATACCATATGCTTGGAAATCAATTTGGATGCACCCGATGGAACTCCTTGATGACATGTGTCATATGGAATCTCGCTTCGTTCCATTTGGAGACATTGTTAGTTTCAGTGCAAGATAGGTGCACAGTTTGCACCTAATGCACCAAAGTCTAAGAAACCATTTTGGACGCACTTGTTAGTACTCCTAGGTGAAGGGGCTAAAGTGGATGCTCGGTTCTGTCTGTTTAGAGATAGTGTTAATCTTCATGCAAGATAGGTGCACGGTTTGCATGGAACATACCAAATACTTGAAAATCAATTTGGACGCACATGATGGAACTCCTAGATGACGTGTGTCATATGGAATCTCGCTTTGGTGTGCTTAGAGACAGTATTAGTTTTGGTGCAAGATATGTGCACGGTTTGCGCCTAATGCACCAAAGTCTAAGAAACCATTTTGGAAGCACCTGTTGGCACTCCTAGGTGAAGAGGCTCAAGTGGAGGTTCGGTTTGGTCTGTTTAGAGATAGTCCTAATCTTGATGCTAGATAGGTGCACGATTTGCATGGAACATACCATATGTTCAGAAATCAATTTGGACACACCAGATGGAACTCCTAGATGACATGTGTCAAATGGAATCTCACTTCAGTCCGTTTAGAGACAACGTTAGTTTCGGTGCAAGATAGGTGCACGGTTGGCACCTAATGCACTAGGATAAGAAACCATTTTGGACGCACCCGATGGTACTCCTAGGTCAAGGGGCTCAAGTGAAAGCTCCATTTCGTCTGTTTGGAGATAGTGCTAAACTTGATGCAAGATAGATGCACAGTTTACATGGAACATATGATATGCTTAGAAATCAATTAGGACGCGCCTGATATAACTCCTTGATGATGTGTGTCATATGGAATCTTGCTTCGGTTCGTTTAGAGATAGTGTTAGTTTTGGTAGAAGATATGTGCACAGTTTACGCCTAGTGCACCGTAGGCTAAGAAACCATTTTAGACGCACCCGATGGTACTTGTAGTTGAAGAGGCTCAAGTGGAGGCTCGATTTGGTCTGTTCGGATATAGTGCTAATCTTGATGCAAGATAGGTGCACGGTTTGCATGGAACATACCAAATACTTGGAAATCAACCTGGACACACATGATGGAACTCCTAGATGACGTGTGTCATACGAAATCTTGCTTCGGTCTGTTTGGAGACAGTGTTAGTATCGGTGCAAGATAGGTGCAAGGTTTGCACATAATGCAGCCTAGGATAAAAACCATTTTGAACGCACCCGATGGTACTCTTAGGTAAAAGGCTCAAGTGAAAGCTCGGTTCGGTCTGTTTAGAGATAGTGCTAATCTTGATACAGGATAGGTGCTTGATTTGCATCGAACATACCATATGCTCGGAAATCAATTTGGACGCACCATAGCATAAGAAACCATTTTGGACGCAACCGATGGTACTCCTTGGTCAAGGGGCTCAAGTGACAGCTCGGTTTGGTCTGTTTGGAGATAGTCCTAATCTTGATGCAAGATAGATGCACGGTTTGCATGGAACATATGATATGCTCAGAAATCAATTAGGACACACCTGATATAAGTCCTTGATGATGTGTGTCATATGGAATCTGGCTTCGGTTCGTTTAGAGACAGTGTTAGTTTTGGTAAAAGATATGTGCACGGTTTAGGCCTAATGCACCATAGGCTATGAAACCATTTTAGACGCACCCGATGGTACTCGTAGTTGAAGAGTCTCAAGTGGAGGCTCGATTTGGTCTGTTCAGATATAGTGCTAATCTTGATGCAAGATAGTTGCACAGTTTGATGGAACATACCATATGTTAAGAAATCAATTTGAACACACCCAATGGAACTCCTAGATGACGTGTGTCATATGGAATCTCGCTTTGGTCCATTTGGAGACAATGTTAGTTTCGGTACAAGATAGGTGCATAGTTTGTGCCTAATGCACCATAGTCTAAGAAACCATTTTTGATGCACCTGTTTGTACTTCTAGATGAAGAGGCTCAAGTGGAAGCTCGGTTCGGTCTGTTTGGAGATAGTGCTAATCTTGATGAAAGATGGGTGCGCGGTTTGCATGGAACATACCATTTGCTTGGAAATCAATTTTTATGCACCCGGTGGAACCATTTTTGATGCACCTGTTTGTACTTCTAGATGAAGAGGCTCAAGTGGAAGCTCGGTTCGGTCTGTTTGGAGATAGTGCTAATCTTGATGCAAGATAGGTGCATGGTTTGCATGGAACATACCATTTGCTTGGAAATCAATTTGGATGCACCCGGTAGAACTCCTTGATGACGTGTGTCTTATGGAATCTCGCTTTGGTCTGTTTAGAAATAGTGTTAGATTCAGTGCAAGATATGAGCAAGGTTTGCGCCTAATGCACCATAGTCTAAGAAACCATTTGGAAGCACCTGTTGGTACTTCGGTGAAGAGGCTCAAGTGGGAGCTCGGTTTGATATGTTTGGACATAGTGCTAATCTTGATGCAAGATAGGTGCATGATTTGGAAGGAACATACCATATGCTTAGAAATCAATTTGGACGCACCCAATGGAACTCCTAGATGAAGTGTGTCATATGGAATCTTGCTTCGGTCCATTTGTAGACATTGTAAGTTTTAGTGCAAGATAGGTGCACAGTTTGCGCCTAATGCACCGTAGTTTAAGAAAGCATTTTGGACGCACTATTTGGTACTCCTGGGTGAAGAGGCTCAAGTGGAAGCTTGGTTCAGTCAGTTTGGAGATAGTGCTAATCCTTATGCAAGGTAGGTGCATGGTTTGCATGGAACATACCATATGGTTGGAAATCAATTTGGATGCACCCGATGGAACTCCTTGATGACGTGTGTCATATGGAATCTCGCTTCGGTCTATTTGGAGACATTGCTAGTTTCGGTGCAAGATAGGTGCACAGTTTGCACCTAATGCACCACAGTCTAAGAAACCATTTTGGACGCACTTGTTGGTACTCCTAGGTGAAGGGGCTCAAGTGGATGCTCGGTTCGGTCTGTTTGGAGATAGTGCTAACCTTGATGTAAGATAGGTGCACGGTTTGCATGGAACATACCAAATACTTGAAAATCAATCTGGACACAAATGATGGAACTCCTAGATGACGTGTGTCATACGAAATCTTGCTTCGGTCTATTTGGAGACAGTGTTAGTTTTGGTGCAAGATAGGTGCAAGGGCACATAATGCAGCCTAGGCTAAGAAACCATTTTGGACGCACCCGATGGTACTCCTAGGTAAACGGCTCAAGTGAAAGCTCGGTTTGCTCTATTTGGAGTTAGTGCTAAACTTGATGCAAGATAGATGCATGGTCTGCATGAACGTACCATATGCTCAGAAATTAATTTGGACACACCCGATAGAACTCTTTGATGAACAGATTGGAGATAGTGCTAATCCTTATGCAAGGTAGTTGCATGGTTTGCATGGAACATACCATATGCTTGCAGATCAATTTGGATGCACCCGATGGAACTCCTTGATGACGTGTGTCATATGGAATCTCGCTTCGGTCCATTTGGAGACATTGTTAGTTTGGGTGCAAGATAGGTGCACAGTTTGCGCCTAATGCACCAAAGTCTAAGAAACCATTTCGGAAGCACCTGTTGGTACTCCTAGATGAAGAGGCTCAAGTGGAGGCTCGGTTCGGTCTGTTTAGAGATAGTGCTAATCTTGATGCAAGATACGAGCACGATTTGCATGGAACATACCATATGCTCAGAAATCAATTTGGACACACCAGATGGAACTCCTCGATGACATGTGTGATTTGGAATCTCACTTCGGTCCATTTAGAGACTGTGTTAGTTTCGGTGCAAGATAGGTGCACGGTTTGCACCTAATGCAGCATAGGATAAGAAACCATTTTGGATGCACCTGTTGGTACTCCTAGGTCATGGGGCTCAAGTGAAAGCTCGGTTTGGTCTGTTTGGAGATAGTGCTAATCTTGATGCAAGATAGATGCACGGTTTGCATAGAACATACGATATGCTCATAAATCAATTAGGACGCACCTGATATAACTCCTTGATGATGTGTGTCATATGGAATCTTACTTCGGTTCATTTAGAGACAGTGCTAGTTTTGGTAGAAGATATGTGCACGGTTTACGCCTAATGCACCATAGGCTAAGAAACCATTTTAGACACACCCGATAGTACTCGTAGTTGAAGAGGCTCCAGTGGAGGCTCGATTTGATTTGTTCGGATAAAGTGCTAATCTTGATGCAATATAGTTGCACAGTTTGCATGGCATGTACCATATGTTAAGAAATAAATTTGGACGCACCCAATGGAACTCCTAGATGACGTGTGTCATATGGAATCTCGCTTCGGTCTGTTTGGAGACAATGATAGTTTTGGTGCAAGATAGGTGCACAGTTTGCACCTAATGCACCATAGTCTAAGAAACCATTTTGGATGCACTTGTTGGTACTCCTAGGTGAAGGGGCTCAAGTGGATGCTCGGTTCGATCTATTTGGAGATAGTGCTAATCTTGATTCAAGACAGGTGCACGGTTTGCATGGAACATACCATATGCTTGGAAATCAATTTGGATGCACCCAATGGAACTCCTTGATGATGTGTGTCATATGGAATCTCACTTTGGTCTGTTTAGAAACAGTGTTAGTTTTAGTGCAAATTATGTGCATAGTTTGTGCCTAATGTACCATAGTCTAAGAAACCATTTTGGAAGCACCTATTGGTACTTCGGCGAAGAGGCTCAAGTGGAAGCTCAGTTTGATCTATTTGGAGATAGTGCTAATATTGATGCAAGATAGGTGCATGATTTGCAAGGAACATACCATATGCTTAGAAATCAATTTGGACGCACCCAATGGAACTCCTAGATGACGTGTGTCATATGGAATCCTGCTTCGGTCCATTTGTAGACATTGTAAGTTTTAGTGCAAGATAGGTGCATAGTTTGCGCCTAATGCACCATAGTCTAAGAAACCATTTTGGACGCACTATTTGGTACTCCTGGGTGAAGAGGCTCAAGTGGAAGCTTGGTTTGGTCTGTTTGGAGATAGTGCTAATCGTTATGCAAGGTAGGTGCATGGTTTGCATGGAACATACCATATGCTTGGAAATCAATTTGGATGCACCCGATGGAACTCCTTGATGACGTGTGTCATATGGAATCTCGCTTCGGTCCATTTGGAGACATTATTAGTTTCGGTGTAAGATAGGTGCACAGTTTGCACCTAATGCACCATAGTCTAAGAAACCATTTTGTATGCACTTGTTGGTACTCCTAGGTGAAGGGGCTCAAGTGGATGCTCGGTTTGGTCTGTTTGGAGATAGTGCTAATCAGGATCCAAGATAGGTGCACGGTTTGCATGGAACATACCAAATGCTTGGAAATCAATCTAGATGCACATGATGGAACTCCTAGATGACGAGTGTCATACGAAATCTTGCTTCGGTCTATTTGCAGACAGTGTTAGTTTTGGTGCAACATAGGTGCAAGGTTTGTACATAATGCAGCATAGGCTAAGAAACCATTTTGGACGCACCTGATGGTACTCCTAGGTAAAAGGCTCAAGTGGAGGCTCGGTTCAGTCTGTTTAGAGATAGTCCTAATCTTGATGCAAGATAGGTGCACGATTTACATGGAACATACCATATGCTCAGAAATCAATTTGGACACACCAGATGGAACTCCTAGATGACATGTGTCATATGGAATCTCACTTCAGTTCGTTTAGAGACAGCGTTAGTTTCGGTACAAGATAGGTGCACGGTTTGCACCTAATGCACCATAGGATAAGAAACCATTTTGGACGCACCCGATGGTACTCCTAGTTCAAAGGGCTCAAGTGAAAGCTCGGTTTGGTCTGTTTGGAGATAGTGCTAATCTTGATACAAGATCCTTGCACGGTTTGCATGGAACATATGACCTTCACTGAAATCAATTAGGACGCACCAGATATAACTCCTGATGATTTGT
>NW_018396440.1:187046-188518 GCF_000003195.3 Sorghum bicolor | reverse complement strand
CGGTTTGGTTTGCTTGGAGATAGTGCTAATCTTAATGCAAGATAGATGCATGGTTTGCATGGAACATACGATATGCTTAGAAGTCAATTAGGACGCACCTGATATAACTACTTGATGATGTGTGTCATATGGAATCTTGCTTCGGTTTATTTAGAGACAGTGTTAGCTTTGGTAGAATATATGTGCACGGTTTACGCCTAATGCACCATAGGCTAAGAAACCATTTTAGACGCACCTGATGGTACTCGCAGTTGAAGAGGCTCAAGTGGAGGCTCGATTTGGTCTGTTCGGATATAGTGCTAATCTTGATGCAAGATAGTTGCACAGTTTGCATGGAACGTACCATATGTTAAGAAATCAATTTGGACGAACCCAATGGAACTCTTAGATGACTTGTGTCATATGAAATCTCGCTTCATTCTGTTTGGTGATAATGATAGTTTTGGTGCAAGATAGGTGCATAGTTTGTGCCTAATGCACCATAGTTTGAGAAACCATTTTTGACGCACCTGTTTGTACTCCTAGATGAAGAGGCTCAAGTGGAAGCTTGGTTCGGTCTGTTTGGAGATTGTGCTAATCTTGATGCAAGATAGGTGCACGGTTTGCATGGAACATACCATATGCTTAGAAATCAATTTGGATGCACCCGATCAAACTCCTTGATGACATGTGTCATATGGAATCTTGCTTTGGTCTGTTTAGAAACAGTGTTAGTTTCGATGCAAGATATGTGTGCATGGTTTGCGCCTAATGCACCTTAGTCTAAGAAATCATTTTGGAAGCACCTGCTAGTACTTCCATGAAGAGGCTCAAGTAGAAGCTTGGTTTGATCTGTTTGGAGATAGTGCTAATCTTGATGCAAGATAGGTGCATGATTTGCAAGGAACATACCATATGCTTAGAAATAAATTTGGACGCACCCAATGGAACTCCTAGATAACGTGTGTCATATGGAATCTTTCTGCGGTCCGTTTGTAGACATTGTAAGTTTTAGTGCAAGATAGGTGCACAGTTTGCGCCTAATGCACCATAGTCTAAGAAACCATTTTGGACGCACTATTTGGTACTCCTGGGTGAAGGGGCTCAAGTGGATGCTCGGTTTGGTCTATTTGGAGATAGTGCTATTCTTGATGCAAGATCTACACGGTTTGCATGGAACATACCAAATGCTTGGAAATCAATCTGGACGAACATGATGGAACTCCTAGATGACATCGGTCAGTTTGGAGATAGTGTTAGTTTCAGTGCAAGATAGGTGCAAGGTTTGCACATAATGCAGCATAGGCTAAGAAACCATTTTTGGACGCACCCGATGGTACTCCTAGGTAAAAGGCTCAAGTGAAAGCTCGGTTTGGTCTATTTGGAGATAGTGCTAATCTTGATGCAAGATAGATGCACGGACGGCATGGAACGTACCGTATGCTTAGAAATTAATTTGGACACACCCGATAGAACTCCTTGATGACGTGTGT
>NW_018396440.1:156523-185094 GCF_000003195.3 Sorghum bicolor | reverse complement strand
GGCATCGGCTTAGAGTAAGCATGACCGTTAGGCGGCGCATTTACTAAGGGAGGTTACCGTATTAGCCGGATCTGCCTGTTGGAGGTTGGCCATCTATAAATATTGTCGGGTCTCTCAGCCATTACTCCTTCCGCCTTCCGCCATCGTTCTTGCCCTTGCTTCCCTTGCCATCTTCACGCGCGCGTGCACCCTCGAGCACATAGCAGCGGAGCCGCCTTCCTTCATCCCTCAAAATGCCGGTGAGGCTTGTTGCCGCCGATGACTGGCGCCCATTGTCGATGACGGAGCACCGGCTGCTGGAGCTCGAGAAGGAGGGACTCCTGCGCCCCCACGTTTCCTCGTCGCGGCCGGAGTGGATCGCTCCGGCGGCGGACCACCGGGAGCCGAGACCGCCCAAGGGGTACGTGGTCTCCTTGGCCAAGTTCCATCGCCACGGCCTCGGTTCTCCTCCAAGCCGCTTCATGTGGGCGCTTTGCCACCATTACGGTGTGGAGCTCCAGCATTTCTCGCCGAACGCCATCACCACCGTGGCGATTTTTGCTGCGGTGTGTGAAGGCTATCTGGGGATGATGCCACACTGGGACCTGTGGCTTCACCTGTATTGGGGCGAGCTCTTCCATGCCCCTAGTAGGGCTACAGGGGTGAGGAAACCGGTGCGGGCCGGCTGCCTCAACCTGGTGCAAAAGACTAGCAAGGCAGAGGAGCCTCAAGAGTACATTCCGGTGGGGCTGACGTCGAACCACGCCTAGTGGGACTCCCAGTGGTTCTATGTGCGAAACGACGACGACCTCTTCCCCGACTACATCGGGCGCTTGATCTCGGAGCGTCCGGACCACTAGAACTACGACATCGTCAAGACACTCCAGTCGCGGCTCCGCCCCATCCTCGACGCCCTGAAGAAGCTGTGCGAGGAAGGTCTGACCGCCGTGTTCGTCCTTTCAGCTGTCCACCATCGACGGGTACTCCCATTGATGTCTCGACCGCTGAGGATGGACGAGATGGGTCCCGGCATTTCGTCTCACGACCTCGAGGCATGCCGGATGTCCAACGAGGCGCCCGCGGACGACGAGGTCACCGCCAAAGTCAGGGCGGCCATCGCAGGAGATTTTTAGCCTGAGCGCGTCAATGGCTTCCCCATGAGACCTGACGAGGGGTCGATCGACCTGGTAAGTCCTTCCTCTTGCCGTCGCTCAATTCTTGGGTTTTTCGATCCTCCTTAGGACTTACTCGTGCCTGTACAGGGACCAATTGACGCTCGGTCCTCGAGGCCTCCGGTAATGGAGGATGACGTCGATCGCGATAGGAGACGCGAGTCCGCGGAGAAACAAAAGTCCGCAAAGGACTTAGAAAAGAAGAAGGAGAAGAAAAAGAATCTCGAGCGACAAGTGCTCGAGAAACGCCGTGCGAAATCGAGGCAAAAGGGGGAGTCCGAGGAGGAATCTCCTAATGAGGACGACGGCAATGAGGGCGACGACGATAGCGACGACTCCGAGGGGATGGCGGCTCGTCTCGACAGAATCCTCGAGGGCCCGCCGCAAGCCGACGTCGACGTCCCGCGGACAGGAGCTCCTAAGAGGGCGTCGGGCGGGTCCCATGACAGTCAGCAGAGGGAGTCCTCACCACGCCGTTCTCGTGCCGACACTCCTCCTGTGCCCGCGCAGGGTTGTGCCGTTTCTCAGCCGCAACCTCCTCCCGCGTATGGGGCGGGCCACCGAGTTAAGTCTATGGCGATGGGGCCATTGAGCCACGGCCGTGCCGCCGTGGCGGCCTCAAGCCAGAGGGAAGGAGGTCGTGGCAGCTCCAGCCCCGGTGCTCGCCAGGCGGGAGATGTCGAGCCGAGGCCTACGCCTGCTTAGGAGAAGCCTGGGGTCTCGACGCGGGGCGGCTCGAGGCTAGTTGGTCGAGGGACTGGCAGGCGGGTCGTTCTTCCTGTGGGATAGGTTTTACGTTGCGATTCTTGTTTTCCGATGTCTTGCGCCCTCTCTGGTTTCGGCTTTTCTTATGTTATTCCCCATTTCCTTAGGTTGAAGCGGCCGCTAGAACAGGCCTAACCCTCGATGGCCAAGAAGCTAAAGGTGGGGGCGGTTCCTAGAGGCTCGGGTGAGTGATTTATTCTTCTTCCCGTAGTACTGGAGTTGAGCCATCCCTGTGTCGAACTCCTTTGTGACTAACGTATTGTCTTTGGACGCACTCAGGTTCCTCCGATCCTCGACCGTCGACGGATGTTGAAGGAACCCCGCCTCGTCCGTCGGAGGGGGGCGACGTTTCTAACACTGCCCCGTTGTCACCAAGGCGGGTCGAGAGGCCTCATCTTCAAGAGCAGGAGGGAGCCCCCAAGCCTCCTCAGCCTAGGGGCGTGCGGGGCCCCATCACCATCAACGACAGATCCGGTGGTGATCGACTCTCGAAGGATGCCCGCACCGCAGATGAAGAGGTCGAGGTCTCTCCTGTCGCGAAATGGATGCCTTGGCCCATCGAGCTTCACTCCGTTGAGGAGAGGAGGAAGAAAGAAGAAGAAGAGCGTAAGGGAGGGGAGGAAGAAGAAGAAAAACAACAGCGACGGCAACAGGGAGAGCGGCTCGAGGAGCAGTTGGAGCAATGCCGGCAGCAAGAGCTGCTGGAGCTTCAGAGGCAGCAGAAGCTGTGGAGTTAGCAGCTGGAAGAGCTGCTCGAACAGCCACCACAAAGCCCGCGCCAGCCGGTATTGCCATCGCCGCAAGGGCCCGAGACCAGAGAGGAAGGACTACCGATCTATGATCCGCCGACCCCTGCGTGGCTCCGTCCAGGGGGCCAGCCTCTATTCTGGCTGAACCTGGGCGGAAGGACGGCGTCGTGGCCATCGTGTGTGCTATACGCACGCCGGCGGACCCCCAATCCGAAATCAAGGGCTCCCTCTACGGCATCGATGGGATCGCCCTGGGGTTCCTTCGAGATCGGCGGCCGTGGGAGGAACCCAATGCCGAGGACGGGGACGACGCTGGCACTTCTGGCGGTGGTGACGCCAATGAGACCGGGACTTGGGGGTCGGTGCATGACGACAGGCGGTTCCCTTCTCTTATCGACATATTCCTACGCCACGGAGGTTCGCTCGAGACCGTTCAAGAGCTTATCCGAGGCGTCAAGGCATGTACAGAGGAGGAGATGGAGAACTGGGGCCCCAGTCGGATTCATCTTCGAGCCTCCATCGACCCAGAGGAGCCCAACATCATGAAAGATGACCGGAAAGAGGCCAAAAAGTGGGAGCATCTCGAGGAGCTCTGGCTTTGGATGAAGCACGTGATGAGCCTAATGTCGGATATTGTCAACAACGGGCTCAGCCGAGCTTTCTCTGTAAGTATTTTCGGTCCTTAGCTATCTGGGTATTTGGTCTTGTATTCTTATTGTTTAGCTACTTGCTGCAGGACCTGAAGGAGACCCCCGCCTAAAGTCGGGTTTTATTCACGCGACGAGAGGCGGTTGGGAACAGCTCCCTCTTCTCAAGGACCAACTCCTGGAGTCGCAGGAGAAGCTTCTCTAGGCCTACAAGGACCTTATGGCGGGTGAGGAGGAGAGGAAGGAGAGGAAGGCTGCGCTAGCCAAGGCTCGGGAGGCCTCGGAGAAGGAAATAGAAGAGGCCGTGCAGCTGAGGGCGCGGACCACGTCGGCTGAGGAGACTGCGTCCAAGGCCCGGGAAGAGGCCGCGTATTACAAAGATGCGGTCGCTGAGCTCGATAAGGAGATGAGCCTTGTCAAGTCGGAACTTGCCTCTGCCCAGGAGGCCTATCGAGAGATAAAGGAGGAGTGCGTGAAGAGCGAGATCGCTCGGAGCACCGCAGAGGAGGCTGGGAAGAAGGCCCGTGAGGACCTCGAGGCAGAGCGAGCTCGCTCTCGCAGCCTTTCTGACTATGTCGATCGCTTGAAGAGAGCGCTGCTGGAGAAGGAGGGAGCCGTCTTACAAGCGAGTAAGATGATCGAGGACTTGCGGGCCGCAAACACTGATCTGGCTCGTTCTTATAAGGAGATCAAGAGGGCCAACACTGATTTAGTCGGTGAGAACACGACCCTCGAAGAAAGGATCTGTGGTAGGTTTCTTTATACTTGCGTGTTTCTTTTGCAAGGTATATCCTTTATGTTGCTTAACTTTCTTGTGTCGGTGTTTGTAGGGCTTAAGGATGATCTCCTGGCCACCCAAGTTGAGGCCCGTTCCACCAAGGCTCAGCTCAAGGGGGAGGTAGCTTTGAATGGTCGACTAAGGACTGCGATAAGCGACCTTTCGGCCTCCTGGGAGCTCGAGCCTGTGGATGACTCGAGGGAGGTTGCTCGAGGCGATGCGCTGGTCGACCAGCTGTGCTCCTTAGGTTCTACGCTGAGGGATCGGGTGCGGGACGCCCTTCATACCGGGGTGAAGCGAGTGAGGATCGGGTGCGGGACGCCCTTCATCCCGCACCAGGTCCTTGCAGGCGGTGCCTGAGACAAAGGCCAGAATGACATCGTGGTCGGGGATGTGCGGGAGCTCAGTGCGCTGCTTTGAGAAGCATCGAGCATACTCTCAGAGAGTTTCTCTTGATTTTTGCTTGCACTTGCTGAGGTCCCATGAATTGCCAGGACGTATGTAGGTTCCTTTAAAGTTGCCCTCGAACACCCTGACCAAATCGGTCCAGTCGTGGATCTGGTTGGCAGGGAGTTCCTCGAGCCATCTGCGAGCGGTGTCGGATAGAAAAAGCGGTAACTGGCGGATGATGGCTCGATTGTGTCCTCGAGCGCCTCCTAACTGGCATGCTAGCCAAAAGTCTACTAGCCACAGCTCTGGCTTGGTTTCGCTGTTGCGATGCTGGTCGGGGATCGAAACGGACTGGGCAACGGCGTGCTGCGGATTGCTCTGCTGAAAACTCGAGGGCCTAATGGCTTTGGAGCCATTCGGTCCTTGTCACTGTTGTATCGTCCACCGCGGTGGGCGCTATAGCCTCGCTCCTCTGCATCCCCATGCCGGCGGCGGCGATACTCATTGATGTCATGTCGAGCGTCATGTCGCCATTGATTATCGACGAGGCGCTCTTGGAAGGGCACGGTCTTTCTTCCTCGAGGGGGTGGTCCTTGATGGACCGACACTTCCTTCTCGTCTCGGGCTGGCTCGACGTGTTTCTCTGTGGCTGCCCCTCGACGCCGAGAAGACGAGCTTTCGGCTTGTTGGGCTGCCGCCACTTGGAGCAGAGTCTGCACCTCGTCTCGAATGCACCGCGCCTGGGAGTTGGAAGGTTCAGGCATGCTACGCAATAGCATGGTTGCTGCCATGACATTCTGGCCCGCTCGTGGGAAGCGGCTGACAGGTGGCTCTGGCTCCTCGTCCCCGACGATTTGACGGTACACCTCTCGAGCGCGACCGCGCGCGCCTTTGGCGTGCGGGTGCGGTTGGTCTCGCTCGAGGGCCTGCTCGAGCTGAGCAAGGCGCTCGCGGTCTTCGTCGAGCTTGGCTTTGAGCTCCCGTAATTGTGCGAGCTGCGCAGCTTTGTCGTCCTACGCCGGAGGGTCGACCCGCCCATCGTTCCCAGGTGTCCTGGGATCTTCTCTTGCTACGGGGGCTCGGCCACCGGCAACGGCATCTTGCGTTTCATCAGTGGTCGCCACTTCACCATCGATGTTGTAGCATTCCCTTGTAGGGTCGTAACTATCAGATTCGGAGTCGGGGTCTGGTTCTGCGGCGTAGAAACACCCACGCCCCTCCTCCGCCATCCGCTGTCTGAGCGAGGGTGATGGTATATCGCCTAGGTCCTAGACGTTGGAGGCTCCGCACCTGGGAAAATTCCGGCAGTTCAGCTGCTCGCTGTTGTGCCTCGGCGTCGCTCGGGAGGACCATTGGTCTTTCCACATACGTCTGGGCGTCCGGGCATATCGTTCTGGCTACGGACGCTGTGGCATTGTCCAGACCGAATGGTGTGTTCCCCTAGAGGCGAACAATCCGTGCGGTAGCAGCGTTGTCGAGGGGGAGAGCACGCGAGTCGCGTCATCTCCCAACATTGTTGCGGGGCTGTCCAGACGCCGGGCCGCCGTATTTGTAGCCTCGGCGTGCGGGGCTGCCGGCTGCTGCGCCACCGCTTGCTTGGCATAGGTTGATGACCGCGACGCAGCAGAACGGTGGTGACGGTGCTGTCCACGCCTCTTCTTGGGCGGGGAGGCGTGGTGGCGAGGCCGTCTTGGGGCCTTCAATTGTGCTGGTGCAACGCTAGTTCCTCCTGGTCCTTTGACCGAGAGCAGGATCATGTCGTAGCCGGTACCGGTGGACATGAACTCGAGGCTCCCAAACCAAATCACCGTGGAGCGCGGGATCGGCGAAATGAGAGTGGCCATTCTAGAATGAGATGGGGAGTCGGTGAAAAACACGCAGGACCCCTACCTGGTGCGCCAACTGTCGGTGTTTTACCTCTAGGAGGTCACACCAACGAGTAAACTTGTGTGCATGTTCCCTTTCCCAGATGATGATGCAAGAAATACACACAGATTTATCCTGGTTCGGGCAAGAGAAGGCCCTACGTCCAGCGGGAGGGATGTTTTCTATTATCTTGCACCTAAGTGCTTGTACAGGGGTGAATACAAGTCGGTATTGTGGTGGATTCTAAGTCCTAGGTAGAGGCGATGTATGGTAGTTCTTCTCCGTATGTCCTGTCTTTCATCCTTTCCTATGCCTCCCCTTTTATAGTTCCAAGGGGAGACCTAGGTTACATGGCGTAGGTGATAGAGTAGGGGTCGATAGGGGCGTGGTGCGCTGACCTACTCGAGGCTTCCGTGCCGGCGTGGCCTCGAGCTGTCTTGTTACTTGGTACTTTGGTGATGATTGTGCATGCTTCTGCATTCGACTCCTGTGTGTTGCCTTGGATTGGCTTAACCGTGGGCACGCCTGTACGTCGTGGCTGCAGTCGCGTCCAGAGTGGTTGAGGTGTTGTCTTTCACCGCCTGACTCTTCTTTGGGAAGGAACGTGTTCGCTCGAGGGTCCGACGCCACGCAAGGCCTTGCTGATCGGTGCGCTGACTTTGGGCGCCTCAAGGGGGGTCGTGACGTGACGTCCCGTCTGTCTCACTGTGCTCGGCCGTACTCTGGCTCATTTGGGGGACAAAGCTGCAAAAAGGGGGATTGGATGGGTGCTTGCTCCCAGTCACATTTCCCGTGACTGTCGGGTTAGGTGAGAACACGGTAGGCGCATTAAATGCCCTGGTTTCCGTACCCACGTCAAGGCGCAGATGGCGTCCTTGCGCTCGAGCCTCTGTCGATTCACACGACCCTTTTTCTGTGTTCGAGGCTATGGTTGGCATCGCGCTTTGGTAGTCGCGTGTGCGAGCGGGGGCGTCGAGTCAGGGGCCTTGATTTGCTTACGGGTCCTCTCATTATGAGCATTGGTTGGGGTACCCCTTATTGACACCCTCGACACACCTGCTTGTACTCCTAGGTAAAAGGCTCAAGTGAAAGCTCAGTTTGGTATATTTGGAGATAGTGCTAATCTTGAGGAAAGATAGATGCACGGTCTGCATGGAACATACCATATTCTTAGAAATTATTTTGGACACACCCGATAGAACTCCTTGATGACGTGTGTCATATGGAATCTCGCTTTGGTGTGCTTAGAGACAGTATTAGTTTCGGTGCAAGATATGTGCACGGTTTGCGCCTAATGCACCAAAGTCTAAGAAACCATTTTGGAAGCACCTATTGTAACTCCTAGGTGAAGAGGCTCAAGTGGAGGCTCGGTTCGGTCTGTTTAGAGATAGTGCTAATCTTGATGCAATATAGGTGCATGATTTGCACGGAACATACCATATGCTCAGAAATCAATTTGGACGCACTAGATGGAACTCCTAGATGACATGTGTCATATGGAATCTCACTTTGGTCCGTTTAGAGAGGTTAGTTTCGGTGCAAGATAGGTGCATGGTTTGCACCTAATGCACCATAGGATAAGAAACAATTTTGGAGGCACCTGATGGTACTCCTAGGTCAAGGGGCTCAAGGGAGAGCTCGGTTTGGTCTGTTTGGAGATAGTGCTAATCTTGATGCAAGATAGATGCACGGTTTGCATGGAACATACGATATGCTCAGAAATCAATTAGGACGCACCTGATGTAACTCCTTGATGAAGTGTGTCATATGGAATCTTGCTTCAGTTCGTTTAGAGACAGTGTTAGTTTTGGTAGAAGATATGTGCACGGTTTACGCCTAATGCACCATAGGCTAAGAAACCATTTTAGACGCACCCGATGGTACTTGTAGTTGAAGAGGCTCAAGCGGAGGCTCGATTTTGTCTATTCGGATATAGTGCTAATCTTGATGCAAGATAGTTGCACATTTTGCATGGAACGTACCATATGTTAATAAATCAATTTAGACACACCTAATGGAACTCGTAGATGACGTATGTCATATGAAATCTCGCTTCGGTCTGTTTGGAGACAATGTTAGTTTTGGTGGAAGATAGGTGCATAGTTTGTGCCTAATGCACCAAAGTCTAAGAATCCATTTTTGACGCACCTGTTTGTACTCCTAGATGAAGAGGCTCAAGTGGAAGCTCGGTTCGGTCTGTTTAGAGATAGTGCTAATGTTGATGCAAGATAGGTGCACGGTTTGCATGGAACATAACATATGCTTGGAATTCAATTTGGATGCACCCGATGGAACTCCTTGATGACGTGTGCCATATGGAATCTCGCTTTGGTCTGTTTAGAAATAGTGTTAGTTTCGATGCAAGATATGTGCATGGTTTGCGCCTAATGCACCATAGTCTAAGAAACCATTTTGGAAGCACCTGTAGGTACTTCGGTGAAGAGGCTCAAGTGGAAGCTCGGTTTGATCTGTTTGGAGATAGTGCTAATCTTGATGCAAGATAGGTGCACGGTTTTCATGGGAACATACCAAATGCTTGGAAATCAATCTAGACACACACGATGGAACTCCTAGATGACATGTGTCATACGAAATCTTGCTTCGGTCTTTTTGGAGACAGTGTTAGTTTTGGTGCAAGATAGGTGCAAGGTTTGCACATAATGCAGCATAGGCTAAGAAACCATTTTGGACGCATCCGATGGTACTCCTAGGTAAAAGGCTCAAGTGAAAGCTCAGTTTGGTCTATTTGGAGATAGTGCTAATCTTGATGCAACATAGATGCACGGTCTGCATGGAACGTACCATATTCTTAGATATTAATTTGGACACACCCGATAGAACTCCTTGATGACGTGTGTCATATGGAATCTCGCTTTGGTGTGCTTAGAGACAGTATTAGTTTCGGTGCAAGATATGTGCATGGTTTGCGCCTAATGCACCAAAGTCTAAGAAACTATTTTGGAAGCACCTGTTGTAACTCCTAGGTGAAGAGGCTCAAGTGGAGGCTCGGTTCGGTCTGTTTAGAGATAGTGCTAATCTTGATGCAATATAGGTGCACGATTTGCATGGAACATACCATATGCTCAGAAATCAATTTGGACGCACTAGATGGAACTCCTAGATGACATGTGTCATATGAAATCTCACTTCGGTCCGTTTAGAGAGTGTTAGTTTCGGTGCAAGATAGGTGCACGGTTTCCACCTAATGCACCATAGGATAAGAAACAATTTTGGAGGCACCTGATGGTACTCCTAGGTCAAGGGGCTCAAGTGAGAGCTCGGTTTGGTATATTTGGAGATAGTGCTAATCTTGATGCAAGATAGATGCACGGTTTGCATGGAACATATGATATGCTCAGAAATCAATTAGGACGCACTTGATGTAACTCCTTGATGATGTGTGTCATATGGAATCTTCCTTCGGTTCGTTTAGAGACAGTGTTAGTTTTGGTAGAAGATATGTGCACTGTTTACGCCTAATGCACCATAGTCTAAGAAACCATTTTAGACGCACCCGATGGTACTTGTAGTTGAAGAGGCTCAACCGGAGGCTCGATTTGGTCTATTCGGATATAGTGCTAATCTTGATGCAAGATAGTTGCACATTTTGCATCGAACGTACCATGTGTTAAGAAATCAATTTAGACACAACCAATGGAACTCCTAGATGATGTGTGTCATATGGAATCTCGCTTCGGTCTGTTTGGAGACAATGTTAGTTTCGGTGCAAGATAGGTGCATAGTTTGTGCCTAATGCACCATAGTCTAAGAAACCATTTTTGACGCACCTGTTTGTACTCCTAGATGAAGAGGCTCAAGTGGAAGCTCGGTTCGGTCTGTTTAGAGATAGTGCTAATCTTGATGCAAGATAGGTGCACGGTTTGCATGGAACATAACATATGCTTGGAATTCAATTTGGATGCACCTGATGGAACTCCTTGATGACGTGTGTCATATGGAATCTCGCTTTCATCAGTTTAGAAATAGTGTTAGTTTCGGTGCAAGATATGTGCATGGTTTGCGCCTAATGCATCATAGTCTAAGAAACCATTTTGGAAGCACCTGTAGGTACTTCGGTGAAGAGGCTCAGGTGGAAGCTCAGTTTGATCTGTTTGGAGATAGTGCTAATCTTGATGCAAGATAGGTGCATGATTTGCAAGGAACATACCATATGCTTAGAAATCAATTTGGACGCACCCAATGGAACTCCTTGATGACGTGTGTCATATGGAATCTCGCTTCGGTACATTTGGAGACATTGTTAGTTTTAGTGCAAGATAGGTGCACAGTTTGCACCTAATGCACCATAGTCTAAGAAACCATTTTGGACGCACTTGTTGGTACTCCTAGGTGAAGGGGCTCAAGTGGATGCTCGGTTCGGTCTGTTTGGAGATAGTGCTAATCTTGATGCAAGATAGGTGCATGGTTTGCATGGAACATACTATATGCTTGGAAATCAATTTCGATGCACCCGATGGAACTCCTTGATGACGTGTGTCATATAGAATCTCGCTTTGGTCTGTTTAGAAATAGTGTTAGTTTCGGTGCAAGATATGTGCATGGTTTGCGCCTAATGCACCATAGTCTAAGAAACCATTTTGGATGCACCTGTTGGTACTTCGGTGAAGAGGCTCAAGTGGAAGCTCGGTTTGATCTGTTTGGAGATAGTGCTAATCCTGATGCAAGATAGGTGCATGATTTGAGAGGAACATACCATATGCTTAGAAATCAATTTGGATGCACCCGAAGGAACTCCTAGATGACGTGTGTCATATGGAATCTCGCTTCGGTCCATTTGAAGACATTGCTAGTTTCGGTGCAACATAGGTGCACAGTTTGCACCGACTGCACCATAGTCCAAGAAACCATTTTGGACCCACTTGTTAGTACTCCTAGGTGAAGGGGCTAAAGTGGATGCTCGGTTCTGTCTGTTTAGAGATAGTGTTAATCTTCATGCAAGATAGGTGCACGGTTTGCATGGAACATACCAAATACTTGGAAATCAATCTGGACGCACATGATGGAACTCCTAGATGACGTGTGTCATACAAAATCTTGCTTCGGTCTGTTTGGAGACAGTGTTAGTTTCGGTGCAATGTTTGCAGATAATGCAGCATAGGCTAAGAATCCATTTTGAACGCACTTGTTGGTACTCCTAGGTGAAGGGGCTGAAGTGGATGCTCAGTTCGGTATATTTGGAAATAGTGCTAATCCTGATGCAAGATAGGTGCACGGTTTGCATGGAACACACCAAATGCTTGGAAATCAATCTAGACGCACACGATGGAACTCCTAGATGACGTGTCATACGAAATCTTGCTTCGGTCTATTTGGAGACAGTGTTAGTTTTGGTGAAAGGTTTGCACATAATGCAGCATGGGCTAAGAACCCATTTTGTACGCACCCGATGGTACTCCTAGATAAAAGGCTCAAGTTAAAGATCGGTTTGGTCTATTTGGAGATAGTGCTAATCTTGATGCAAGATAGATTGACGGTTTGCATGGAACATACGATATGCTCAGAACTCAATTAGGACACACCGGATATAACTCCTTCATGATGCGTGTCATATGGAATCTTGCTTCGATTCGTTCAGAGACTGTGTTAGTTTTGGTAGAAGATATGCGCACGGTTTACGCCTAATGCACCATAGGCTAAGAAACCATTTTAGACGCACCCGATGGTACTCGTAGTTGAAGAGGCTCAAGTGGAGGCTCAATTTGGTCTATTCGGATATAGTGCTAATCTTGATGCAAGATAGTTGCACATTTTGCATGGAACGTACCATGTGTTAAGAAATCAATTTAGACACACCCAATGGAACTCCTAGATGACGTGTGTCATATGGAATCTCGCTTCGGTCTGTTTGGAGACAATGTTAGTTTCGGTGCAAGATAGGTGCATAGTTTGTGCCTAATGCACCATAGTCTAAGAAACCATTTTTGACGCACCTGTTTGTACTCCTAGATGAAGAGGCTCAAGTGGAAGCTCGGTTCGGTCTGTTTAGAGATAGTGCTAATCTTGATGCAAGATAGGTGCACGGTTTGCATGGAACATAACATATGCTTGGAAATCAATTTGGATGCACCTGATGGAACTCCTTGATGACGTGTGTCACATGGAATCTCGCTTTCATCAGTTTAGAAATAGTGTTAGTTTCGGTGCAAGATATGTGCATGGTTTGCGCCTAATGCATCATAGTCTAAGAAACCATTTTGGAAGCACCTGTAGGTACTTCGGTGAAGAGGCTCAGGTGGAAGCTCAGTTTGATCTGTTTGGAGATAGTGCTAATCTTGATGCAAGATAGGTGCATGATTTGCAAGGAACATACCATATGCTTAGAAATCAATTTGGACGCACCCAATGGAACTCCTTGATGACGTGTGTCATATGGAATCTCGCTTCGGTACATTTGGAGACATTGTTAGTTTTAGTGCAAGATAGGTGCACAGTTTGCACCTAATGCACCATAGTCTAAGAAACCATTTTGGACGCACTTGTTGGTACTCCTAGGTGAAGGGGCTCAAGTGGATGCTCGGTTTGGTCTGTTTGGAGATAGTGCTAATCTTGATGCAAGATAGGTGCATGGTTTGCATGGAACATACTATATGCTTGGAAATCAATTTCGATGCACCCGATGGAACTCCTTGATGACGTGTGTCATATAGAATCTCGCTTTGGTCTGTTTAGAAATAGTGTTAGTTTCGGTGCAAGATATGTGCATGGTTTGCGCCTAATGCACCATAGTCTAAGAAACCATTTTGGATGCACCTGTTGGTACTTCGGTGAAGAGGCTCAAGTGGAAGCTCGGTTTGATCTGTTTGGAGATAGTGCTAATCCTGATGCAAGATAGGTGCATGATTTGAGAGGAACATACCATATGCTTAGAAATCAATTTGGATGCACCCGAAGGAACTCCTAGATGACGTGTGTCATATGGAATCTCGCTTCGGTCCATTTGAAGACATTGCTAGTTTCGGTGCAACATAGGTGCACAGTTTGCACCGACTGCACCATAGTCCAAGAAACCATTTTGGACCCACTTGTTAGTACTCCTAGGTGAAGGGGCTAAAGTGGATGCTCGGTTCTGTCTGTTTAGAGATAGTGTTAATCTTCATGCAAGATAGGTGCACGGTTTGCATGGAACATACCAAATACTTGGAAATCAATCTGGACGCACATGATGGAACTCCTAGATGACGTGTGTCATACAAAATCTTGCTTCGGTCTGTTTGGAGACAGTGTTAGTTTCGGTGCAATGTTTGCAGATAATGCAGCATAGGCTAAGAATCCATTTTGAACGCACTTGTTGGTACTCCTAGGTGAAGGGGCTGAAGTGGATGCTCAGTTCGGTCTATTTGGAAATAGTGCTAATCCTGATGCAAGATAGGTGCACGGTTTGCATGGAACACACCAAATGCTTGGAAATCAATCTAGACGCACACGATGGAACTCCTAGATGACGTGTCATACGAAATCTTGCTTCGGTCTATTTGGAGACAGTGTTAGTTTTGGTGAAAGGTTTGCACATAATGCAGCATGGGCTAAGAACCCATTTTGTACGCACCCGATGGTACTCCTAGATAAAAGGCTCAAGTTAAAGATCGGTTTGGTCTATTTGGAGATAGTGCTAATCTTGATGCAAGATAGATTGACGGTTTGCATGGAACATACGATATGCTCAGAACTCAATTAGGACACACCGGATATAACTCCTTCATGATGCGTGTCATATGGAATCTTGCTTCGATTCGTTCAGAGACTGTGTTAGTTTTGGTAGAAGATATGCGCACGGTTTACGCCTAATGCACCATAGGCTAAGAAACCATTTTAGACGCACCCGATGGTACTCGTAGTTGAAGAGGCTCAAGTGGAGGCTCAATTTGGTCTGTTCAGATATAGTGGTAATCTTGATGCAAGATAGTTGCACAGTTTGCATGGAACATACCATATGTTATGAAATCAATTTGGACGCACCCAATGGAGCTCTTAGATGACGTGTCATATGGAATCTCGCTTCGGTCTGTTTGGAGACAATGTTAGTTTTGGTGCAAGATAGGTGCATAATTTGTGCCTAATGCACCATAGTCTAAGAAACCATTTTGACACACCTGTTTGTACTCCTAGATGAGGAGGCTGAAGTGGAAGCTCGGTTCAGTCTGTTTGGAGATAGTGCTAAGCTTGATGCAAGATAGGTGCACAGTTTGCATGGAACATACCATATGCTTGGAAATCAATTTGGATGCACCTGATGGAACTCCTTGATGACGTGTGTCACATGGAATCTCGCTTTGGTCCATTTAGAAACAGTGTTAGTTTTGCTGCAAGATATGTGCATGGTTTGCGCCTAATGCACCATAGTCTAAGAAACCATTTTGGATGCACCTGTTGGTACTTCAGTGAATAGGCTCAAGTGGAATCTCGGTTTGATCTGTTTGGAGATATTGCTAATCTTGATGCAAGATAGGTGCATGATTTGCAAGGAACATTCCATATGCTTAGAAATCAATTTGGACACACCGAATGGAACTCCTAGATGACGTGTGTCATATGGAATCTTGCTTCGGTCCATTTGTAGATATTGTAAGTTTTAGTGCAAGATAGGTGCACAGTTTGCGCCTAATGCACCATAGTCAAAGAAACCATTTTGGACGCACTACTTAATACTCCTAGGTGAAGAGGCTCAAGTGGAAGCTTGGTTCGGTCTGTTTGGAGATAGTGCTAATCCTTATGCAAGGTAGGTGCATGGTTTGCATGGAACATACCATATGCTTGGAAGTCAATTTGGATGCACCCGATGGAACTCCATGATGACATGTGTCACATGGAATCTTGCTTCGGTCTATTTGGAGACATTGTTAGTTTCCGTGCAAGATAGGTGCACAGTTTGCACCTAATGCACCATAGTCTAAGAAACCATTTTGGACGCACTTGTTGGTACTCCTAGTGAAGGGGCTCAAGTGGATGCTCGGTTTTGTCTGTTTGGAGATAGTGATAATCTTGATGCAAGATAGGTGCACGGTTTGCATGGAACATACCAAATGCTTGGAAATCAATCTGGACGCACATGATGGAACTCCTAGATGACGTGTGTCATATGAAATCTTGCTTCAATCTGTTTGGAGAGAGTGTTAGTTTTGGTGCAAGATAGGTGCAATGTTTGCACATAATGCAGCATAGGCTAAGAAACCATTTTGGACACACACGATGGTACTCCAAGGTAAAAGGCTCAAGTGAAAGCTCAGTTTGGTCTATTTGGAGATAGTGCTAATCTTGATGCAAGATAGATGCACGGTCTGCATGGAACGTACCATATGCTTAGAAATTAATTTGGACACACCTGATAGAACTCCTTGATGACGTGTGTCAGATGGAATCTCGCATTGGTGCGCTTAGAGACAGTATTAGTTTCGGTGTAAGATATGTGCACGGTTTGCATGGAACATACCAAATGCTTGGAAATCAATCTAGACGCACACGATGGAACTCATAGATGACGTGTGTCATACGAAATCTTGCTTCGGTCTTTTTGGAGACTGTTAGTTTTGGTGCAAGGTTTGCACATAATGCAGCATAGGCTAAGAACCCATTTTGTACGCACCCGATGGTACTCCTAGATAAAAGGCTCAAGTGAAAGATCGGTTTGGTCTATTTGGAGATAGTGTTAATCTTGATGCAAGATAGATGCACGGTCCGCATGGAACGTACCAAATGCTTAGAAATTAATTTGGACACACCCGATAGAACTCCTTGATGATGTGTGTCATATAGAATCTTGCATTGGTGTGCTTAGAGACAGTATTAGTTTCGGTGTAAGATATGCGCACGGTTTGCGCCTAATGCACCATAGTCTAAGAAACCATTTTTGACACACCTATTTGTACTCCTAGATGAAGAGGCTGAAGTGGAAGCTCGGTTCGGTCTGTTTGGAGATAGTGCTAAGCTTGATGCAAGATAGGTGCACGGTTTGCATGGAACGTACCATATGCTTGGAAATCAATTTGGATGCACCTGATGGAACTCCTTGATGACGTGTGTCACATGGAATCTCGCTTTGGTCTGTTTAGAAACAATATTAGTTTCTGTGCAAGATATGTGCATGGTTTGCGCCTAATGCACCATAGTCTAAGAAACCATTTTGGATGCACCTGTTGGTACTTCGGTGAAGAGGCTCAAGTGGAAGCTCGGTTTGATCTATTCGGAGTTAGTGCTAATCTTGATGCAAGATAGATGCACGGTTTGCATGGAACATACGATATGCTCAGAACTCAATTAGGACACACCGGATATAACTCCTTGATGATGCGAGTCATATGGAATCTTGCTTCGATTCGTTTAGAGACTGTGTTAGTTTTGGTAGAAGATATGCGCACGGTTTACGCCTAATGCACCATAGGCTAAGAAACCATTTTAGACGCACCCGATGGTACTCGTAGTTGAAGGGGCTCAAGTGGAGGCTCAATTTGGTCTGTTCGGATATAGTGCTAATCTTGATGCAAGATAGTTGCACAGTTTGCGTGGAATATACCATATGTTATGAAATCAATTTGGACGCACCCAATGGAACTCTTAGATGACGTGTCATATGGAATCTTGCTTCGGTCTGTTGGAGATAATGTTAGTTTTGGTGCAAGATAGGTGCATAATTTGTGCCTAATGCACCATAGTCTAAGAAACCATTTTTGACACACCTATTTGTACTCCTAGATGAAGAGGCTGAAGTGGAAGCTCGGTTCAGTCTGTTTGGAGATAGTGCTAAGCTTGATGCAAGATAGGTCCACAGTTTGCATGGAACATACCAAATGCTTGGAAATCAATTTGGATGCACCTGATGGAACTCCTTGATGACGTGTGTCACATGGAATCTCGCTTTGGTCTGTTTAGAAACAGTGTTACTTTTGCTGCAAGATATGTGCATGGTTTGCGCCTAATGCACCATAGTCTAAGAAACCATTTTGGATGCACCTGTTGGTACTTCGGTGAATAGGCTCAAGTGGAATCTCGGTTTGATCTGTTTGGAGATATTGCTAATCTTGATGCAAGATAGGTGCATGATTTGCAAGGAACATACCATATGCTTAGAAATCAATTTGGACGCACCCAATAGAACTCCTAGATGACTTGTGTCATATGGAATCTTGCTTCGGTCTATTTGTAGACATTGTAAGTTTTAGTGCAAGATAGGTGCACAGTTTGCGCCTAATGCACCATAGTCAAAGAAACCATTTTGGACGCACTACTTAATACTCCTAGGTGAAGAGGCTGAAGTGGAAGCTTGGTTCGGTCTGTTTGGAGATAGTGCTAATCCTTATGCACGGCAGGTGCATGGTTTGCATGGAACATACCATATGATTGGAAGTCAATGTGGATGCACCCGATGGAACTCCATGATGACATGTGTCACATGGAATCTCGCTTCGGTCTATTTGGAGACATTGTTAGTTTTGGTGCAAGATAAGTGCACAGTTTGCACCTAATGCACCATAGTCTAAGAAACCATTTTGGACGCACTTGTTGGTACTCCTAGGTGAAGGGGCTCAAGTGGATGCTCGGTTTTGTCTGTTTGGAGATAGTGATAATCTTGATGCAAGATAGGTGCACGGTTTGCATGGAACATACCAAATGCTTGGAAATCAATCTGGACGCACATGATGGAACTCCTAGATGACGTGTGTCATATGAAATCTTGCTTCAATCTGTTTGGAGGGAGTGTTAGTTTCGGTGCAAGATAGGTGCAAGGTTTGCACATAATGCAGCATAGGCTAAGAAACCATTTTGGACACACACGATGGTACTCCAAGGTAAAAGGCTCAAGTGAAAGCTCAGTTTGGTCTATTTGGAGACAGTGCTAATCTTGATGCAAGATAGATGCACGGTCTGCATGGAACGTACCATATGCTTAGAAATTAATTTGGACACACCAGATAGAACTCCTTGATGACGTGTGTCAGATGGAATCTCGCATTGGTGTGCTTAGAGACAGTATTAGTTTCGGTGCAAGATATGTGCACGGTTTGCATGGAACATACCAAATGCTTGGAAATCAATCTAGACGCACACGATGGAACTCCTAGATGACGTGTGTCATACGAAATCTTGCTTCGGTCTGTTTGGAAACAGTGTTAGTTTTGGTGCAAGGTTTGCACATAATGCAGCATAGGCTAAGAACCCATTTTGTACGCACCCGATGGTACTCCTAGATAAAGGGCTCAAGTGAAAGATCGGTTTGGTCTATTTGGAGATAGTGCTAATCTTGATGCAAGATAGATGCACGGTCCGCATGGAACGTACCAAATGCTTAGAGATTAATTTTGACACACCCGATAGAACTCCTTGATGATGTGTGTCACATAGAATCTTGCATTGGTGTGCTTAGAGACAGTATAGTTTCGGTGCAAGATATGTGCACGGTTTGCGCCTAATGCACCAAAGTCTAAGAAACCATTTTGGAAGCACCTGTTGATACTCCTAGGTGAGAGGTTCAAGTGGAGGCTCGGTTCGGTCTGTGTTAGAGATAGTGCTAATCTTGATGCAAGATAGGTGCACGGTTTGCATGGAACGTACCATATGCTTGGAAATCAATTTGGATGCAACTGATGGAGCTCCTTGATGACGTGTGTCATATGGAATCTCGCTTTGGTCTGTTTAGAAACAGTATTAGTATTTGTGCAAGATATGTGCATGGTTTGCGCCTAATGCACCATAGTCTAAGAAACCATTTTGGATGCACCTATTGGTACTTCGGTGAAGATGCTCAAGTGGAAGCTCGGTTTGATCTATTTGGAGATAGTGCTAATCTTGATGCAAGATAGATGCACGGTTTGCATGGAACATACGATATGCTCATAAATCAATTAGGACACACCGGATATAACTCCTTGATGATGCGTGTCATATGGAATCTTGCTTCGGTTCGTTTAGAGACAGTGTTAGCTTTGGTAGAAGATATGCGCATGGTTTACGCCTAATGCACCATAGGCTAAGAAACCATTTTAGACGCACCCGATGGTACTCGTAGTTGAAGAGGCTCAAGTGGAGGCTCAATTTGGTCTGTTCAGATATAGTGCTAATCTTGATGCAAGATAGTTGCACAGTTTGCATGGAACATACCATATGTTAAGAAATCAATTTGGACGCACCCAATGGAACTCCTAGATGACGTGTCATATAGAATCTCGCTTCGGTCTGTTTGGAGACAATATTAGTTTTGGTGCAATATAGGTGCATAATTTGTGCCTAATGCACCATAGTCTAAGAAACCATTTTTGACACACCTGTTTGTGCTCCTAGATGAAGAGGCTGAAGTGGAAGCTCGGTTCAGTCTGTTTTGAGATAGTGCTAAGCTTGATACAAGATAGGTGCACGGTTTGCATGGAACATACCATATGCTTGGAAATCAATTTGGATGCACCTGATGGAACTCCTTGATGACGTGTGTCACATGCAATCTGGCTTTGGTCTGTTTAGAAACAGTGTTAGTTTTGCTGCAAGATATGTGCATGGTTTGCGCCTAATGCACCATAGTCTAAGAAACCATTTTGGATGCACCTGTTGGTACTTCGGTGAATAGGCTCAAGTGGAATCTCGGTTTGATCTGTTTGGAAATAGTGCTAATCTTGATGCAAGATAGGTGCATGATTTTGCAAGGAACATACCATATGCTTAGAAAATCAATTTAGACGCACCCAATGGAACTCCTCGATGACGTGTGTCATATGGAAACTTGCTTCGGTCTATTTGTAGACATTGTAAGTTTTAGTGTAAGATAGGTGCACAGTTTGCGCCTAATGCACCATAGTCTAAGAAACCATTTTTGACGCACTACTTAATACTCCTGGGTGGAGAGGCTCAAGTGGAAGCTTGGTTCGGTCAGTTTGGAGATAGTGCTAATCCTTATGCAAGGTAGGTGCATGGTTTGCATGGAACATACCATATGCTTGGAAGTCAATTTGGATGCACCCGATGGAACTTCACGATGACATGTGTCACATGGAATCTCGCTTCGGTCTATTTGGAGACATTGTTAGTTTCGGTGCAAGATAGGTGCACAGTTTGCACCTAATGCACCATAGTCTAAAAAACCATTTTGGACGCACTTGTTGGTACTCCTAGGTGAAGGGGCTCAAGTGGATGCTCGGTTTTGTCTGTTTGGAGATAGTGATAATCTTGATGCAAGATAGGTGCACAGTTTGCATGGAACATACGATATGCTTGGAAATCAATCTGGACGCACATGATGGAACTCCATGATGACGTGTGTCATATGGAATCTCGCTTTGGTGTGCTTAGAGACAGTATTAGTTTCGGTGCAAGATATGTGCACGGTTTGCGCCTAATGCACTAAAGTCTAAGAAACCATTTTGGAAGCACCTTTTGGTACTCCTAAGTGAAGAGGCTCAAGTGGAGGCTCAGTTCGGTCTGTTTAGAGATAGTGCTAATCATGATGCAAGATAGGTGCACGATTTGCATGGAACATACCATATGATCAGAAATCAATTTGGACGCACCAGATGGAACTCCTATATGACATGTGTCATATGGAATCTCACTTCAGTCTGTTTGGAGATAGTGTTAGTTTCGATGCAAGATAGGTGCATGGTTTGCACCTAATGCACCATAGGATAAGAAACCATTTTGGACGCATCCGATGGTACTCCTAGGTCAAGGGGCTCAAGTGAAAGCTCGGTTTGGTCTGTTTGGAGATAGTGCTAATCTTGATGCAAGATAGATGCACGGTTTGCATGGAAAATATGATATGCTTAGAAATCAAATAGGACGCACCTGATATAACTCCTTGATGATGTGCGTCATATGGAATCTTGCTTCGGTTTGTTTAGAGACAATGTTAGTTTTGGTAGAAGATATGTGCACAGTTTACGCCTAATGCACCATAGGCTAAGAAACCATTTTAGACGCACCCGATGGTACTCGTTGTTGAAGAGGCTCAAGTGGAGGCTCAATTTGGTCTGTTCAGATAGAGTGCTAATCTTGATGCAAGATAGTTGCACAGTTTCCATGGAACATACCATATGTTAAGAAATCAATTTGGACGCACCCAATGGAATCTCGTTGCGGTCTGTTTGGAGATAATGTTAGTTTCGGTGCAAGATAGGTGCATAGTTTGTGCCTAATGCACCATAGCCTAAGAAACCATTTTTAACGCACCTGTTTGTACTCCTAGATAAAGAGGCTCAAGTGGAAGCTCGGTTCGGTCTGTTTGGAGATAGTGCTAATCTTGATGCAAGATAGGTGCACGGTATGCATGGAACATACCATATGCTTGGAAATCAATTTGGATGCACCCGATGGAACTCCTTGATGACGTGTGTCATATGGAATCTCGCTTTGGTCTGTTTAGAAACAGTGTTAGTTTTGGTGCAAGATATGTGCATGGTTTGCGTCTAATGCACCATAGTCTAAGAAACCATTTTGGAAGCATCTGTTGGTACTTCGATGAATAGGCTCAAGTGGAAGCTCGGTTTGATCTGTTTGGAGATAGTGCTAATCTTGGTGCCAGATAGGTGCATGATTTGCAAGGAACGTACCATATGCTTAGAAATCAATTTGGACGCACCCAATGGAACTCCTAGATGACGTGTGTCATATGGAATCTTGCTTCGGTCCGTTTGTAGACATTGTAAGTTTTAGTGCAAGATAGGTGCACAGTTTGCACCTAATGCACCATAGTCTAAGAAACCATTTTAGACGCACTATTTGGTACTCCTGGGTGAAGAGGCTCAAGTGGAAGCTTGGTTCGGTCAGTTTGGAGATAGTGCTAATCCTTATGCAAGGTAGGTGCTTGGTTTGCATGGAACATACCATATGCTTGGAAATCAATTTGGATCCACCCGATGGAACTCCTTGATGATGTGTGTCATGGAATCTCGCTTCGGTCCATTTGGAGACATTGTTAGTTTCAGTGCAAGATAGGTGCACAGTTTGCACCTAATGCACCATAGTCTAAGAAACCATTTTGGACACACTTGTTGGTACTCCTAGGTGAAGGGGCTCAAGTGGATGTTCGGTTCGGTTTGTTTGGAGATAGTGCTAATCTTGATGCAAGATAGGTGCACGGTTTGCATGGAACATACAAAATGCTTGGAAATCAATCTGGACGCACATGATGGAACCCTAGATGACGTGTGTCATACAAAATCTTGCTTCGGTCTGTTTGGAGACATTGTTAGTTTCGGTGCAAGATAGGTGCACAGTTTGCACCTAATGCACCATAGTCTAAGAAACCATTTGTGATGCACCTGTTTGTACTCCTAGATGCAGAGCTCAAGTGGAAGCTCGGTTCGGTCTGTTTGAAGATAGTGCTAATCTTCATGCAAGATAGGTGCACAGTTTGCATGGAACATACCATATGCTTGGAAATCAATTTGGATGCATTCGATGGAACTCCTTGATGATGTGTGTCATATGGAATCTCGCTTTGGTCTGTTTAGAAACAGTGTTAGTTTTGGTGCAAGATATGTGCATGGTTTGCGCCTAATGCACCATAGTCTAAGAAACCATTTTGGAAGCACCTGTTGGTACTTCGGTGAAGAGGCTCAAGTGGAAGCTCGATTTGATCTGTTTGGAGATAGTGCTAATCTTGGTGCAAGATAGGTGCATGATTTGCAAGGAACATACCATATGTTTAGAAATCAATTTGGACGCACCCAATGCAACTCCTAGATGATGTGTGTCATATGGAATCTTGCTTCGGTCCGTTTGTAGACATTGTAAGTTTTAGTGCAGGATAGGTGCACAGTTTGCGCCTAATGCACCATAGTCTAAGAATCCATTTTAGACGCACTATTTGGTACTCCTGGGTGAAGAGGCTCAAATGGAAGCTTGGTTCGGTCAGTTTGGTGATAGTGCTAATCCATATGCAAGGTAGGTGCATGGTTTGCATGGAACATACCATATGCTTGGAAAATCAATTTGGATTCACCCGATGGAACTCCTTAATGACGTGTGTCATAAGGAATCTCGCTTCGGTCCATTTGGAGACATTGTTAGTTTCGGTGCAAGATAGGTGCACAGTTTGCACCGAATGCACCGTAGTCTAAGAATCCATTTTGGACGCACTTGTTGGTACTCCTAGGTGAAGGGGCTCAAGTGGATGCTCGGTTCGGTCTGTTTGGAGATAGTGCTAATCTTGATGCAAGATAGGTGCACGGTTTGCATGGAACTCCTAGATGACGTGTGTCATACGAAATCTTGCTTCGGTCTGTTTGGAGACAGTGTTAGTTTTGGTGCAAGATAGGTGCAAGGTTTGCACATAATGCAGCCTAGGCTAAGAAACCATTTTAGACGCACCCGATGGTACTCCTAGGTAAAAGGCTCAAGTGAAAGCTCGGTTCGGCCTGTTTAGAGATAGTGCTAATCTTGATACAAGATAGGTGCACGATTTGCATGGAACATACCATATGCTCAGAAATCAATTTGGACACACCAGATGGAACTCTTAGATGGGTGTCATATGGAATCTCACTTCCGTCCGTTTAGAAACAGTGTTAGTTTTGGTGCAAGATAGGTGCACGGTTTGCGCCTAATGCACCATAGGGTAAGAAACCATTTTGGACGCACCCGATGGTACTCCTAGGTCAAGGGGCTCAAGTGACAGCTCGGTTTGGTCTGTTTGGAGATAGTGCTAATCTTGATGCAAGATAGATGTACGGTTTGCATGGAACATATGATATGCTCAGAAATCAATTAGGACGCACCTGATATAACTCCTTGATGATGTGTGTCATATGGAATCTTGCTTCGGTTTGTTTAGAGACCGTGTTAGTTTTGGTAGAAGATATGTGCACGGTTTACGCCTAATGCACCATGGGCTAAGAAACCATTCTAGACGCACCCGATGGTACTCGTAGTTGAAGAGGCTCAAGTGGAGGCTCGATTTGGTCTGTTCGGATATAGTGCTAATCTTGATGCAAGATAGTTGCACAGTTTGCATGGAACGTACCATATGTTAAGAAATCAATTTGAACACACCCAATGGAACTCCTAGATGACGTGTGTCATATGGAATCTCGCTTTGGTCCATTTGGAGACAATGTTAGTTTCGGTACAAGATAGTGCATAGTTTGTGCCTAATGCACCATAGTCTAAGAAACCATTTTGGATGCACCTGTTTATACTTCTAGATGAAGAGTCTCAAGTGGAAGCTCGGTTCGGTCTGTTTGGAGATAGTGCTAATCTTGATGCAAGATAGGTGCACGGTTTGCATGGAACATACCATATGCTTGGAAATCAATTTGGATGCACCCGGTGGAACTCCTTCATGACGTGTGTCTTATGGACTCTCGCTTGGGTCTGTTTAGAAATAGTGTTAGTTTCAGTGCAAGATATGGGCATGGTTTGCGCATAACGCACCATAGTCTAAGAAACCATTTTGGAAGCATCTGTTGGTACTTCGGTGAAGAGGCTCAAGTGGAAGCTCGGTTTGATCTGTTTGGAGATAGTGCTAATCTTGATGCAAGATAGGTGCATGGTTTGCAAGGAACATACCATATGCTTAGAAATCAATTTGGACGCACCCAATGGAACTCCTAGATGACGTGTGTCATATGGAATCTTGGTTCGGTCCATTTGTAGACATTTTAAGTTTTAGTGCAAGATAGGTGCACAGTTTGCGCCTAATGCACCGTAGTCTAAGAAACCATTTTGGACGCACTATTTGGTACTCCTTTGTGAAGAGGCTCAAGTTGGAGATAGTGCTAATCCTTATGCAAGGTAGGTGCACGGTTTGCATGGAACATACCATATGCTTGGAAATCAATTTGGATGCACCCGATGGAACTCTTCGATGACGTGTGTCATATGGAATCTCGCTTCGGTCCATTTGGAGACATTGTTAGTTTCAGTGCAAGATAGGTGCACAATTTGCACCTAATGTACCATAGTCTAAGAAACCATTTTGGACGCACTTGTTGGTACTCCTAGGTGAAGGGGCTCAAGTGGATGCTCGGTTCGGTCTATTTAGAGATAGTGCTAATCTTGATGCCAGATAGGTGCACGGTTTGCATGGAACATACCATATGCTTGGAAATCAATTTGGATGCACCCGGTGGAACTCCTTGATGACGTGTGTCTTATGGACTCTCGCTTTAGTCTGTTTAGAAATAGTGTTAGTTTCAGAGCAAGATATGGGCATGGTTTGCGCCTAACGCACCATAGTCTAAGAAACCATTTTGGAAGCACCTGTTGGTACTTCGGTGAAGAGGCTCAAGTGGAAGCTCGATTTGATCTGTTTGGAGATAGTGCTAATCTTGATGCAAGATAGGTGCATGATTTGCAAGGAACATACCATATGTTTAGAAATCAATTTGGACGCACCCAATGCAACTCCTAGATGATGTGTGTCATATGGAATCTTGCTTCGGTCCGTTTGTAGACATTGTAAGTTTTAGTGCAGGATAGGTGCACAGTTTGCGCCTAATGCACCATAGTCTAAGAATCCATTTTAGACGCACTATTTGGTACTCCTGGGTGAAGAGGCTCAAATGGAAGCTTGGTTCGGTCAGTTTGGTGATAGTGCTAATCCATATGCAAGGTAGGTGCATGGTTTGCATGGAACATACCATATGCTTGGAAAATCAATTTGGATTCACCCGAT
Source organism: Sorghum bicolor (assembly GCF_000003195.3). Taxonomy (NCBI): domain Eukaryota; kingdom Viridiplantae; phylum Streptophyta; class Magnoliopsida; order Poales; family Poaceae; genus Sorghum; species Sorghum bicolor. The sequence continues at coordinate 159,136 of NW_018396440.1, read as the reverse complement.
TGAACTCCTTAATGACGTGTGTCATAAGGAATCTCGCTTCGGTCCATTTGGAGACATTGTTAGTTTCGGTGCAAGATAGGTGCACAGTTTGCACCGAATGCACCGTAGTCTAAGAATCCATTTTGGACGCACTTGTTTGTACTCCTAGGTGAAGGGGCTCAAGTGGATGCTCGGTTCGGTCTGTTTGGAGATAGTGCTAATCTTGATGCAAGATAGGTGCACGGTTTGCATGGAACTCCTAGATGACGTGTGTCATACGAAATCTTGCTTCGGTCTGTTTGGAGACAGTGTTAGTTTTGGTGCAAGATAGGTGCAAGGTTTGCACATAATGCAGCCTAGGCTAAGAAACCATTTTAGACGCACCCGATGGTACTCCTAGGTAAAAGGCTCAAGTGAAAGCTCGGTTCGGCCTGTTTAGAGATAGTGCTAATCTTGATACAAGATAGGTGCACGATTTGCATGGAACATACCATATGCTCAGAAATCAATTTGGACACACCAGATGGAACTCTTAGATGGGTGTCATATGGAATCTCACTTCCGTCCGTTTAGAAACAGTGTTAGTTTTGGTGCAAGATAGGTGCACGGTTTGCGCCTAATGCACCATAGGGTAAGAAACCATTTTGGACGCACCCGATGGTACTCCTAGGTCAAGGGGCTCAAGTGACAGCTCGGTTTGGTCTGTTTGGAGATAGTGCTAATCTTGATGCAAGATAGATGTACGGTTTGCATGGAACATATGATATGCTCAGAAATCAATTAGGACGCACCTGATATAACTCCTTGATGATGTGTGTCATATGGAATCTTGCTTCGGTTTGTTTAGAGACCGTGTTAGTTTTGGTAGAAGATATGTGCACGGTTTACGCCTAATGCACCATGGGCTAAGAAACCATTCTAGACGCACCCGATGGTACTCGTAGTTGAAGAGGCTCAAGTGGAGGCTCGATTTGGTCTGTTCGGATATAGTGCTAATCTTGATGCAAGATAGTTGCACAGTTTGCATGGAACGTACCATATGTTAAGAAATCAATTTGAACACACCCAATGGAACTCCTAGATGACGTGTGTCATATGGAATCTCGCTTTGGTCCATTTGGAGACAATGTTAGTTTCGGTACAAGATAGTGCATAGTTTGTGCCTAATGCACCATAGTCTAAGAAACCATTTTGGATGCACCTGTTTATACTTCTAGATGAAGAGTCTCAAGTGGAAGCTCGGTTCGGTCTGTTTGGAGATAGTGCTAATCTTGATGCAAGATAGGTGCACGGTTTGCATGGAACATACCATATGCTTGGAAATCAATTTGGATGCACCCGGTGGAACTCCTTCATGACGTGTGTCTTATGGACTCTCGCTTGGGTCTGTTTAGAAATAGTGTTAGTTTCAGTGCAAGATATGGGCATGGTTTGCGCATAACGCACCATAGTCTAAGAAACCATTTTGGAAGCATCTGTTGGTACTTCGGTGAAGAGGCTCAAGTGGAAGCTCGGTTTGATCTGTTTGGAGATAGTGCTAATCTTGATGCAAGATAGGTGCATGGTTTGCAAGGAACATACCATATGCTTAGAAATCAATTTGGACGCACCCAATGGAACTCCTAGATGACGTGTGTCATATGGAATCTTGGTTCGGTCCATTTGTAGACATTTTAAGTTTTAGTGCAAGATAGGTGCACAGTTTGCGCCTAATGCACCGTAGTCTAAGAAACCATTTTGGACGCACTATTTGGTACTCCTTTGTGAAGAGGCTCAAGTTGGAGATAGTGCTAATCCTTATGCAAGGTAGGTGCACGGTTTGCATGGAACATACCATATGCTTGGAAATCAATTTGGATGCACCCGATGGAACTCTTCGATGACGTGTGTCATATGGAATCTCGCTTCGGTCCATTTGGAGACATTGTTAGTTTCAGTGCAAGATAGGTGCACAATTTGCACCTAATGTACCATAGTCTAAGAAACCATTTTGGACGCACTTGTTGGTACTCCTAGGTGAAGGGGCTCAAGTGGATGCTCGGTTCGGTCTATTTAGAGATAGTGCTAATCTTGATGCCAGATAGGTGCACGGTTTGCATGGAACATACCATATGCTTGGAAATCAATTTGGATGCACCCGGTGGAACTCCTTGATGACGTGTGTCTTATGGACTCTCGCTTTAGTCTGTTTAGAAATAGTGTTAGTTTCAGAGCAAGATATGGGCATGGTTTGCGCCTAACGCACCATAGTCTAAGAAACCATTTTGGAAGCACCTGTTGGTACTTCGGTGAAGAGGCTCAAGTGGAAGCTCGATTTGATCTGTTTGGAGATAGTGCTAATCTTGATGCAAGATAGGTGCATGATTTGCAAGGAACATACCATATGGGCATGGTTTGCGCCTAATTTGGACGCACCCAATGCAACTCCTAGATGACGTGTGTCATATAAAATCTTGGTTCGGTCCATTTGTAGACATTGTAAGTTTCAGTGCAAGATAGGTGCACAGTTTGCGCCTAATGCACCGTAGTCTAAGAAACCATTTTGGACACACTATTTGGTACTCCTTTGTGAAGAGGCTCAAGTGGAAGCTTGGTTCGGTCAGTTTGGAGATAGTGCTAATGCTTATGCCAGGT
>NW_018396440.1:147862-155909 GCF_000003195.3 Sorghum bicolor | reverse complement strand
ATTTTGGATGCACTCGATGGTTCTCCTAGGTAAAAGGCTCAAGTGAAAGCTCGGTTCGGCCTGTTTAGAGATAGTGCTAATCTTGATACAAGATAGGTGCACGATTTGCATGGAACATACCATATGCTCAGAAATCAATTTGGACACACCAGTTGGAACTCTTAGATGGGTGTCATATGGAATCTCACTTCCGTCCGTTTAGAGACAGTGTTAGTTTTGGTGCAAGATAGGTGCACGGTTTGCACCTAATGCACCATAGGATAAGAAACCATTTTGAACGCACCCGATGGTACTCCTAGGTCAAGGGGCTCAAGTGACAGCTCGGTTTGGTGTGTTTGGAGATAGTGCTAATCTTGATGCAAGATAGATGCACGGTTTGCATGGAACATATGATATGCTCAGAAATCAATTAGGACGCACCTGATATAACTCCTTGATGATGTGTGTCATATGGAATCTTGCTTCGGTTCGTTTAGAGACCGTGTTAGTTTTGGTGGAAGATATGTGCACGGTTTACGCCTAATGCACCATAGGCTAAGAAATCATTTTAGACGCTCCCGATGGTACTCGTAGTTGAAGAGGCTCAAGTGGAGGCTCGATTTGGTCTGTTCGGATATAGTGCTAATCTTGATGCAAGATAGTTGCACAGTTTGCATGGAACGTACCATATGTTAAGAAATCAAATTGAACGCACCCAAAGGAACTCCTAGATGACGTGTGTCATATGGAATCTCGCTTTGGTTCATTTGGAGACAATGTTAGTTTCGGTACAAGATAGGTGCATAGTTTGTGCCTAATGCACCATAGTCTAAGAAACCATTTTTGATGCACCTGTTTGTACTTCTAGATGAAGAGGCTCAAGTGGAAGCTCGGTTCGGTCTGTTTGGAGATAGTGCTAATCATGATGCAAGATAGGTGCACGGTTTGCATGGAACATACCATATGCTTGGAAATCAATTTGGATGCACCCGGTGGAACTCCTTGATGATGTGTGTCTTATGGAATCTCGCTTTGGTCTGTTTAGAAGTAGTGTTAGTTTCAGTGCAAGATATGAGCAAGGTTTGCGCCTAATGCACCATAGTCTAAGAAACCATTTTGGAAGCACCTGTTGGTACTTCGGTGAAGAGGCTCAAGTGGAAGCTCGGTTTGATATGTTTGGAGATAGTGCTAATCTTGATGCAAGATAGGTGCATGATTTGCAAGGAACATACCATATGCTTAGAAATCAATTTGGACGCACCCAATGGAACTCCTAGATGACGTGTGTCACATGGAATCTTGCTTCGGTCCATTTGTAGACATTGTAAGTTTTAGTGCAATATAGGCGCACAGTTTGCGCCTAATGCACCGTAGTCTAAGAAACCATTTGGACGCACTATTTGGTACTCCTGGGTGAAGAGGCTCAAGTGGAAGCTTGGTTCAGTCAGTTTGGAGATAGTGCTAATCCTTATGCAAGGTAGGTGCATGGTTTGCATGGAACATACCATATGCTTGAAAATCAATTTGGATGCACCCGATGGAACTCCTTGATGACGTGTGTCATATGGAATCTCGGTTTGGTCCATTTGGAGACATTGTTAGTTTCGGTGCAAGATAGGTGCACAGTTTGCACCTAATGCACCATAGTCTAAGAAACCATTTTGGACGCATTTGTTGGTACTCCTAGGTGAAGGGGCTCAAGTGGATGCTCGGTTCGGTCTGTTTGGAGATAGTGCTAATCCTTATGCAAGATAGGTGCACGGTTTGCATGGAACATACCATTTGCTTGGAAATCAATTTGGATGCACTCGGTGGAACTCATTGATGACGTGTGTCCGATGGAATCTCGCTTTTGTCTGTTTAGAAATAGTGTTAGTTTCAGTGCAAGATATGAGCAAGGTTTGCGCCTAATGCACCATAGTCTAAGAAACCATTTTGGAAGAACCTGTTGGCACTACGGTGAAGAGGCTCAAGTGGAAGCTCGGTTTGATCTGTTTGGGGATAGTGCTAATCTTGATGCAACATAGGTGTATGATTTGCAAGGGACATACCATATTCTTAGAAATCAATTTGGACGCACCCAAAGGAACTCCTAGAAGACGTGTGTCATATGGAATCTCACTTTGATCTGATTGGAGACAATGTTAGTTTCGGTGCAAGATAGGTGCATAGATTGTGCCTAATGCACCATAGTCTACGAAACCATTTTTGACACACCTGTTTGTACTCCTAGGTGAAGAGGCTCAAGTGGAAGCTCGGTTCGGTCTGTTTGGAGATAGTGCTAATCTTGATGCAAGATAGGTGCACGGTTTGCATGGAACATACCATATGCATGGAAATCAATTTGGATGCACCCGAAGGAACTCCTTGATGATGTGTGTCATATCGAATCTCACTTTGGTCTGTTTAGAAACAGTGTTAGTTTCAGTGCATGATATGGGCATGGTTTGCGCCTAATGCACCATAGTCTAAGAAACCATTTTGGAAGCACCTGTTGGTACTTCGGTGAAGAGGCTCAAGTGGAAGCTCGGTTTGATCTGTTTGGAGATAGTGCTAATTTTGATGCAACATAGGTGTATGATTTGCAAGGAACATACCATATTCTTAGAAATCAATATGGACGCACCCAATGGAACTCCTAGATGACATGTGTCATATGGAATCTCGCTTTGGTCTGTTTGGAGACAATGTTAGTTTCGGTGCAAGATAGGTGCATAGTTTGTGCCTAATGCACCATAGTCTAAGAAACCATTTTTGACACACCTGTTTGTACTCCTAGATTAAGAGGCTCAAGTGGAAGCTCGGTTCGGTCTGCTTGGAGATAGTGCTAATCTTGATGCAAGATAGGTGCACGGTTTGCATGGAATATACCATATGATTGGAAATCAATTTGGATGCACCCGATGGAACTCCTTGGTGACGTGTGTCATATGGAATCTCACTTTGGTCTGTTTAGAAACAGTGTTAGTTTTGGTGCAACATATGTGCATGGTTTGCGCCTATTGCAACATAGTCTAAGAAACCATTATGGAAGCACCTGTTGGTACTTCGGTGAAGAGGCTCAAGTGGAAGCTCTATTTGATCTATTTGAAGATAGTGCTAATCTTGATGCAACATAGGTGTATGATTTGCAAGGAACATACCATATTCTTAGAAATCAATTTGGACGCACCCAATGGAACTCCTAGATGACGTGTGTCATATGGAATCTCGCTTCGGTCTGATTGGAGACAATGTTAGTTTCGGTACAAGATAGGTGCATAGATTGTGCCTAATGCACCATAGTCTAAGAAACCATTTTTGACACACCTGTATGTACTCCTAGATGAAGAGGCTCAAGTGGAAGCTCGGTTCGGTCTGTTTGGAGATAGTTCTAATCTTGATGCAAGATAGGTGCACGGTTTGCATGGAACATACCAAATACTTGAAAATCAATCTGGACGCACATGATGGAACTCCTAGATGACGTGTGTCATACGAAATCTTGCTTCGGTCTGTTTGGAGACAGTGTTAGTTTCGATGCAAGAAAGGTGCAAGGTTTGCACATAATGCAGGCTAGGCTAAGAAACCATTTTGGACGCACCCGATGGTACTCCTAAGTAAAAGGCTCAAGTGAAAGCTCGGTTCGGCCTGTTTAGAGATAGTGCTAATCTTGATACAAGATAGGTGCACGATTTGCATGGAACATACCATATGCTCAGAAATCAATTTGGACACACCAGATGGAACTCCTAGATGGGTGTCATATGGAATCTCACTTCCGTCCGTTTAGAGAAAGTGTTAATTTTGGTGCAAGATAGGTGCACGGTTTGCACCTAATGCACCATAGGATAAGAAACCAGTTTGGACGCACCCGTTGGTACTCCTAGGTCAAGGGTCTCAAGTGACAGCTTGGTTTGGTCTGTTTGGAGTTAGTGCTAATCTTGATGCAAGATAGATGCATGGTTTACATGGAACATATGATATGCTCAGAAATCAATTAGGAGACACCTGATATAACTCCTTGATGATGTGTGTCATATGGAATCTCGCTTTTGTCTATTTAGAAATAGTGTTAGTTTCAGTGCAAGATATGAGCAAGGTTTGCGCCTAATGCACCATAGTCTAAGAAACCATTTTGGAAGAACCTGTTGGCACTACAGAGAAGAGGCTCAAGTGGAGGCTCGATTTGGTCTGTTCGGATATAGTGCTAATCTTGATGCAAGATAGTTGCACAGTTTGCATGGAACATACCATATGTTAAGAAATCAATTTGGACGCACCCAATGCAACTCCTAGAAAACGTGTGTCATATGGAATCTCGCTTTGGTCTGATTGGAGACAATGTTAGTTTCGGTGCAAGATAGGTGCTTAGATTGTGCCTAATGCACCATAGTCTAAGAAACCATTTTTGACACACCTGTTTGTACTCCTAGATTAAGAGGCTCAAGTGGAAGCTCGGTTCGGTCTGTTTGGAGATAGTGCTAATCTTGATGCAAGATAGGTGCACGGTTTGCATGGAACATACCATATGCTTGGAAATCAATTTGGATGCACCCGATGGAACTCCTTGATGACGTGTGTCATATGGAATCTCACATTGGTCTGTTTAGAATCAGTGTTAGTTTCGGTGCAAGATATGTGCATGGTTTGCGCCTATTGCACCATAGTCTAAGAAACCATTTTAGAAGCACCTGTTGGTACTTCGGTGAAGAGGATCAAGTGGAAGCGCTGTTTGATCTATTTGGAGATAGTGCTAATCTTGATGCAACATAGGTGTATGATTTGCAAGGAACATACCATATTCTTAGAAATCAATTTGGACGCACCCAATGGAACTCCTAGATGACGTGTGTCATATGGAATCTCACTTTGGTTTGATTGGAGACAATGTTAGTTTCGGTACAAGATAGTTGCATAGATTGTGCCTAATGCACCATAGTCTAAGAAACCATTTTTGACACACCTGTTTGTACTCCTAGATTAAGAGGCTCAAGTGGAAGCTCGGTTCGGTCTGTTTGGAGATAGTGCTAATCTTGATGTAAGATAGGTGCACGGTTTGCATGGAACATACCATATGCTTGGAAATCAATTTGGATGCACCCGATGGAACTCCTTGATGACGTGTGCCATATGGAATCTCACTTTCGTCTGTTTAGAAACAGTGTTAGTTTCTATGCAAGATATGTGCATGGTTTGCGCCTATTGCACCATAGTCTAAGAAACCATTTTGGAAGCACCTGTTGGTACTTCGGTGAAGAGGCTCAAGTGGAAGCTCGGTTTGATCTGTTTGGAGATAGTGCTAATCTTGATGCAACATAGGTGTATGGTTTCCACGGAACATACCATATTCTTAGAAATCAATTTGGACACACCCAATGGAACTCCTAGATGACGTGTGTCATATGGAATCTCGCTTCGGTCTATTTGGAGACAATGTTAGTTTCGGTGCAAGATAGGTGCATAGTTTGTGCCTAATGCACCATAGTCTAAGAAACCATTTTTGACACACCTATTTGTACTCCTAGATGAAGAGGATCAAGTGGAAGCTCGGTTCGGTCTGTTTGGAGATAGTGCTAATCTTGATGCAAGATTGGTGTACGGTTTGTATGGAACATACCATATGCTTGGAAATCAATTTGGTAGCATCCGTTGGAACTCCTTGATGACGTGTGTCAAATGGAATCTCACTTTGGTTTGTTTAGAAACAGTGTTAGTTTTGGTGCAAGATATGTGCATGGTTTGCGCCTAATGCACCATAGTCTAAGAAACCATTTCGGAAGCACCTGTTGGTACTTCGGTGAAGAGGATCAAGTGGAAGCTTGGTTTGATCTGTTTCGAGATAGTGCTAATCTTGATGCAAGATAGGTGTATGATTTGCGAGGAACATACCGTATGCTTAGAAAATCAATTCGGACGCACCCAATGGAACTCCTAGATGACGTGTTTCATATGGAATCTCGCTTCGGTCTGTTTTGAGACATGTTAGTTTCGGTGCAAGATAGGTGCATAGTTTGTGCCTAATGCACCATAGACTAAGAAACCATTTTTGACACACCTGTTTGTACTCCTAGATAAAGAGGTTCAAGTGGAAGCTCGGTTCGGTCTTTTTGGAGATAGTGCTAATCTTGATGCAAGATAGGTGCACGGTTTGCATGGAACATGACATATGCATGGAAATCAATTTGGATGCATCCGTATGCAAGATAGGTGCACGGTTTGCATGGAACATACCATATGCTTGGAAATCATTTTGGATGCACCCAATGGAACTCCTTGATCACGTGTGTCATATGGAATCTCACTTTGGTCTGTTTAGAAACAGTGTTAGTTTTGGTGCAAGATATGTGCATGGTTTGCGCCTAATGCACCATAGTCTAAGAAACCATTATGGAAGCACATGTTGGTACTTCGGTGAAGAGGCTCAAGTGGAAGCTTGGTTTGATCTGTTTGGAGATAGTGTTAATCTTGATGCAAGATAGGTGTATGATTTGCAAGGATCATACATATGCTTAGAAAATCAATTCGGACGCACCCAATGGAACTCCTAGATGATGTGTTTCATATGGAATCTCGCTTCGGTCTGTTTGGAGATAATGTTAGTTTCGGTGCAAGACAGGTGCATAGTTTGTGCCTAATGCACCATAGTCTAAGAAACCATTTTTGACACACCTGTTTGTAGTCCTAGATGAAGAGGCTCAAGTGGAAGCTCGGTTCGGTCTGTTTGGAGATAGTGCTAATCTTGATGCAAGATAGGTGCACGGTTTGCATGGAACATACCATATGCTTGGAAATCAATTTGGATGCACCCGATGGAACTCCTTGATGATGTGTGTCAAATGGAATCTCACTTCGGTCCGTTGAGAGACAGTGTTAGTTTCAGTGCAAGATAGGTGCACGGTTTGCTCCTAATGCACCATAGGATAAGAAACCATTTTGGACGCACCCGATGGTACTCCTAGGTCAAGTGGCTCAAGTGAAAACTCGGTTTGGTCTGTTTGGAGATAGTGCTAATCTTGATGCAAGATAGATGCACGGTTTGCATGGAACATACGATATGCTCAGAAATAAATTAGGACGCACCTGATATAACTCCTTGATGATGTGTGTTATATGGAATCTTGCTTCGGTTCGTTTAGAGGCTGTTAGTTTTGGTAGAAGATATGTGCACAGTTTACACCTAATGCACCATAGGCTAAGAAACCATTTTAGACGCACCCGATGGTACTCGTAGTTGAAGGGGCTCAAGTGGAGCTCGATTTGTCTGTTCGGAGATAGTGCTAATCTTGATGCAAGATAGGTGCACAATTTGCATGGAACATACCATATGCTTAGAAATCAATTTGGACGCACCCAATGCAACTCCTAGATGACGTGTGTCATATGGAATCTCGCTTTGGTCTGATTGGAGACAATGTTAGTTTCGGTGCAAGATAGGTGCATAGATTGTGCCTAATGCACAATAGTGTAAGAAACCATTTTTGACACACCTGTTTGTACTCCTAGATTAAGAGGCTCAAGTGGAAGCTCGGTTCGGTCTGTTTGGAGATAGTGCTAATCTTGATGCAAGATAGGTGCACGGTTTGCATGGAACATACCATATGCTTGGAAATCAATTTGGATGCACCTGATGGAACTCCTTGATGACGTGTGTCATATGGAATCTCACATTGGTCTGTTTGGAATCAGTGTTAGTTTCGGTGCAAGATATGTGCATGGTTTGCGCCTATTGCACCATAGTCTAAGAAACCATTTTGGAAGCACCTGTTGGTACTTCGGTGAAGAGGATCAAGTGGAAGCTCTGTTTGATCTATTTGGAGATAGTGCTAATCTTGATGCAACATAGGTGTATGATTTGCAAGGAACATACCATATTCTTAGAAATCAATTTGGACGCACCCAATGGACTCCTAGATGACGTGTGTCATATGGAATCTCACTTTGGTTTGATTGGAGACAATGTTAGTTTCGGTACAAGATAGTTGCATAGATTGTGCCTAATGCACCATAGTCTAAGAACCATTTTGACACACCTGTTTGTACTCCTAGATGAAGAGGCTCAAGTGGTCGCTCAGTTCGGTCTGTTTGG
>NW_018396440.1:146614-147762 GCF_000003195.3 Sorghum bicolor | reverse complement strand
GCTTCGGTTTGTTTAGAGACAGTGTTAGTTTTGGTAGAATATATGTGCACGGTGTACGCGTAATGCACCATAGGCGATGAAACCATATTAGTTGCACCCGATGGTACTCGTAGATGAAGAGGCTCAAGTGGAGGCTCGATTTGGTCTGTTTGGATATAGTGCTAATCTTGATGCAAGATAGTTGCACAGTTTGCATGGAACATACCATATTTTAAGAAATCAATTTGGACGCACCCAATGCAACTCCTAGATAACGTGTGTCATATGGAATCTCGCTTTGGTCTGATTGGAGACAATGTTAGTTTCGGTGCAAGATAGGTGCATAGTTTGTGCCTAATGCACAATAGTCTAAGAAACCATTTTTGACACACCTGTTTGTACTCCTAGATTAAGAGGCTCAAGTGGAAGCTCGGTTCGGTCTGTTTGGAGATAGTGCTAATCTTGATGCAAGATAGGTGCACGGTTTGCATGGAACATACCATATGCTTGGAAATCAATTTGGATGCACCTGATGGAACTCCTTGATGACGTGTGTCATATGGAATCTCACATTGGTCTGTTTGGAATCAGTGTTAGTTTCAGTGCAAGATAGGTGCACGGTTTGCTCCTAATGCACCATAGGATAAGAAACCATTTTGGACGCACCCGATGGTACTCCTAGGTCAAGGGGCTTAAGTGAAAACTCGGTTTGGTCTGTTTGGAGATAGTGCTAATCTTGATGCAAGATAGATGCACGGTTTGCATGGAACATACGATATGCTCAGAAATAAATTAGGACGCACCTGAGATAACTCCTTGATGACGTGTGTCATATAGAATCTCGCTTCGGTTCATTTAGAGGCTGTTAGTTTTGGTAGAAGATATGTGCACAGTTTACACCTAATGCACCATAGGCTAAGAAACCATTTTAGACGCACCCAATGGTACTCGTAGTTGAAGGGGCTCAAGTGGAGGCTCGATTTGGTCTGTTCGGATATAGTGCTAATCTTGATGCAAGATAGTTGCACAGTTTGCATGGAACAAACCATATGTTAAGAAATCAAATTGGACGCAGCCAATGGAACTCCTAGATGACGTGTGTCAGATGGAATCTCGCTTTGGTCTGTTTGGAGACAATGTTAGTTTCAGTGCAAGATAGGTGCATAGTT
>NW_018396440.1:129067-132063 GCF_000003195.3 Sorghum bicolor | reverse complement strand
CCCTACCTGTATCATCAGCAGCAAGCAAAGCACGTGTATCGTCATCAAAATCACTAGCAGAGGAATACCCACCATCAGTGTTAACCACCAAAACACGCTTGTTTGGACAATCTCGCTGTACGTGCCCATAGCCCTTGCATCGATGACACTGAACATCTCTTGTTCTTCCCGTGGAATTAACCGAGGAGGCACTAGCGATTGGTCTCTGGGCTGATTTAGTTGCTGTATTTGTGGAAGAATCATGTGGTTTGTCGCTGTAGGAAGGTGGTGGAGCTATTGATCGGCTTGATGGAAGAGGTACACCACCCGACAATGTAGCAGATGTGCGTTGTTGCCAGGATTTCCCTGCAGAATTGTTAGATTTGGCACTAGAACGTCGTCCCTGCACTTCCCTTTCAACTTTACAAGCAAGACGAAACAAACGGGTTACGTTAGTATAATCTTTATAAGCAAGAATGTCCTGGATTTCACGATTTAACCCGCCCAAAAATCTAGCCATAGCAGGTTCTTCTTCCTCCTCTAAATTACATCGCAGCATACCCATTTGTAATTCCTGATAATATTCTTCTACACTTTTAGCACCTTGTCTCAATTGCTGCAACTTATTAATCATGTCACGTGTATAGTAAGAAGGAACAAATCTTGCCCTCATGACTTGTTTCAACGCATTCCAAGTTCTAGGTATGTTATTAGGATTTTTCTTGCCATGTTCTATTGAAAGGATCTAATTGGCCTAGAGGGGGGGTGAATAGGCGTATCTTAAAAACCTGAAACTCAAAAACTCAAGTTGCGGAAGTCAAATGCCTGTCGGTACTACCGACAGTTTGGGCCGGTACTACTGGTGTCACACAGCCAGTAGTACCGACGCAAACTGCTGGTACTACCGACTCCTAAGACAGCTACGAAATCAGAGTGTAAAGGGCTTAGATTTCAGATCTGAGTTTTACCCCACTTTCCTAGGTGTAGAAGAAGGTGTTGTTGAAGTCTCCTTAGCTTAGTTCTTCTCCACACCGTAGATCGACCCTTGTTTACCTGTGAAAAGAGAAAAAGATAGGAATACCAAGAACACAAACAAGGGTAGTCGAAGCTACCTCCACAGCAAGACAAGGTATTTTCTCCGAGGTTCGGCAATCTCCACTAAGGAGTTCCTACGTCCCCGTTGTTGAGGTGACCACAAAGGTCTGACCACTTAGGTCTCCTCCTCAAGCAACCACAAAGGTTGGCTTGATGTTTCCACTAAGAATCAAGGGGTAATACAAACACTTCGGGGTGCCCTCACAAATGAATCAACACGGGCAACCACGAAGAACGCCTAGCTGGCTAGGGTTCCAAGAACCCAAGAGTAACGAACACAAACCAAACCGGCAAGACGAGGAACGGAGTGCTCAAGTCACAGATCGAGGCTCCCAACTCTCTAATCTCACTTCTCTAGCTCGAATCTCTCAAGAAATGAAGTCTAGGAGCAAGAGGGAGAGAGAGTGGGTGAGACAAAGCTTGGAGACTGTTTTCTCAGAGTTGGAGTAGCTAGAATGAGCAAGCCAACGGTTAGAAAAGAGGAAAGAGCTATTTATACTAGAGTACAGAACACTGGCCGGTACTACCGGTGCAAACACCGGTACCACCGGCCCCCCAGAACTAAACGTGAGAAAGCTAAGAAAGATGCGAGAAAAAAGGCCTACCGGTACTACCGGCCAGCGCCGGTACTACCGGTGGAAGGCCGGTACCACCGGCAGTGCAAAATCTCGCAAAACATGAGTTCTGCGGGATTTTTGCCTGCCGGTACTACCGGCGTTTCACCGGTACTACCGGCGGTAGCCGGTACCACCGGTCAAAGCCCGGTACTACCGGTAGTTCAATTTCTCGCAAAACTCAGGAGTAGAGCTGGCACTGCCGGTACCACCGGCCCTGAGGGCCGGTACTACCGGCTCACCCTGGCAGAGAAGAAACTTTCCAGAAGTTCGTGTGTGCAAGTGTGTCTCTCAAGCGCAAGACCTAAGTTGACCTGAGCACCTTTATCCTCATCTTACCGACTCAATTTGCATCCCTCTTGATAGTGCGGCGTTTCCTATCACTCAAACAAGAAATAAAACTAGGTAGCTTCTTGAGTTGAAACGTTGCTTATATGAAGAAATTTTGGGGGTGCTGTGATTCACCAAATGTGTAATTTTGATTCCATCAATGAACTAACACCTGTAGATTACACTTGATAGACATGTTAGTTCCTAATTTGATTGTCATTAATTATCAAAACCCACACCGGGGGCGAATGCACTTACAAACTCCCCTTTTTTGGTAATTGATGACAACCAACTTAGGCTTATAAAAGATTGAAAGAAGTAGAGCTTTTGAATTCCAAAAATTAGGTTGGGCTCCCCCTTAATGTATGCATTGAATTTGGAATTTCAAATCTTGATTAATATCAAGATGGCATACATTAAGATCAAGCTCCCCCTAAATTTTGCAATCCGTGGGGTGCCTAAAAGAGTGTGTGTGTGACAAGAAATAAACCGTGATGCGTATGACAGGATATATCACAAAGAGTAAAGGAAGAATTTGAATGATTGTGCAAGAACCAAGGAACTCACAATAACCATTCAAAAACAACATTGCACCAACAAAAGTCTAAAGAAGCTAACACAAGCAGGATATAACGAGAAATAAAAGTGTTTAGCTTACAATCATCCATCACACAACGTAGTTCTTGTTCACCACACATAGTTCATTACTAAGAAAGTTTGAGACGGGCACCAACAACTAACTTATTACAGCAAATATAAGCCTAACACTCCCCCTTTGGCAACAAGTGCCAAAAAGGGTAGGCTGCGAGGAAGAGCTAGAAAGACTACTCGTCACCACCACCAAGGTCGTCGTCATCGTCGTCGTCGCTGTAGTCGATGAAGGTACGCAACGGACCCTTACCATGAGGATCAGCTGAGGTGGACTGCTCATGAGGGGGTGCAACAGAAACAGAGGCCCTAGTGACATTGTCCGCAGCT
>NW_018396440.1:109759-127657 GCF_000003195.3 Sorghum bicolor | reverse complement strand
CAAGAAATCGATCAAGGCGATGGGAGGAACTGCCGTGCTCACAGGGGCCGGTACTACCGGCGGCACCGTGGAGCAAGGGAATCACCTCCAATCGACCAAATCGACCATGGGAAAGGCGCATAAAACATTCTAGAGGCAAGAACACACTAAGATAAGGAAAGGAGTGCGAGGAATCGGCCTAAAAATAGGTACATTGGGAGATCGGGCAATACCAAGATGTACCTTGCGTCACGAAGAAAAGGGGCCGAATCCAAGCAAACCCACGGGTCTTGGGGTCAACCAAGGACCTCCACGCGTCCCTCACGGCCGGGGCAAGGTCCTCCTCAAAGATCGGGCGAAGAAGACGGAGGAGCCGAGAGATCGGGGCAAGAGAAGAGCCGCCGCCGCCGTGAGAAGGAGAGAGAGAAAGGGACGGGCAGGTGGGGAAGAGATGGGAAAGAGAAATAACTGTGGGGGCCTTATATACCGCAGTAAAAAAAAGCACTGCCGGTACTACCGGCTTCAGGGGCCGGTACCACCGGCGGGCCAGAGACCTGCGAGAGGAATTCTGCGGGATTTTGGCATACCGGTGCTACCGGGCTTTGGCCGGTACCACCGGCTGGAGCCGGTACCACCGGTGCTAGGCGCCGGTACCACCGGCAGGGCAGGAAAAACAGCGCTTAAAGGTGAACTAGTGTGGCAAACCAAAAAACAAATCAGTCATGGCCAGATTTCATCAAATCATCACAAAACAATGGCCATGCTTGAGATGTGAAAAATAGATTTTGAAAGACACAAGAGTTTTCACAAAGATTTGTCCTTTCTAATCAAACAAGTATGTGCAAGACATCAACCCATGTTACGAGAATCAACGATATTTAGTTCACGCCTCAAAGCACAAAATCTTGACTCATCTAGAGGTTTAGTGAAGATATCGGCTAACTGGTATTCGGTTCTCACATGTTGCACAGCGATATCTCCTTTGGATTGATGGTCTCTCAGGAAGTGATGTCGAATGTCTATGTGCTTTGTTCTAGAGTGGTTCACAGGGTTATCAGCTAGCTTGATTGCCCCCTCATTGTCACATAAGAGGGGAATCTTGCTTTGCTCACAACCAAAGTCTCTCAAGGTTTGCTTCATCCAAAGTAGTTGGGCACAGCAAGCGCCGGCCGCCACATACTCGGCTTCAGCGGTGGAGAGGGCAATGGAGTTTTGTTTCTTAGAACTCCAGGACACCAAAGACCTACCAAGGAACTGGCAAGTGCCTGATGTACTCTTTCGCTCTACCCTGCAACCGGCATAGTCCGAGTCGGAGTAGCCAAGTAGAGTGAAAGTGGAGACCTTTTTTTACCATAAGCCAAGATTAGGAGTGAACACAAGATATCGAAAGATTCTCTTAACAGCCATAAGATGACATTCTTTCGGATTAGCTTGAAACCTTGCACACATGCACACACTAAGCATAATATCAGGCCTCGATGCACAAAGGTAAAGCAAAGATCCAATCATGGAGCGATATACCTTTTGATCAATGGCCTTGCCGTCTCCATCAAGGTCAAGATGTCCGGTTGTTGGCATTGGTGTCTTTATGGGTTTGGCCTTGTCCATGTCAAACTTCTTTAGCATGTCAGTGGTGTACTTGGTTTGACTTATGAATGTGCCGTCCTTGAGTTGCTTGATTTGAAATCCAAGGAAGTACGTCAACTCCCCCATCATGGACATCTCGAACCTCTTGGTCATAATCCTACTAAATTCCTCACTGAAGTCCGCATTAGTACTACCAAATATAATGTCATCGACATATATTTGGCATATAAAAATATCATTATTGACTTTGCGAGTAAATAAAGTGGGATCGGCTTTCCCAATCTCAAACCCTTGTTTGAGTAGGAAATCCTTGAGACAATCATACCAAGCTCTAGGGGCTTGCTTAAGCCCATAGAGTGCCTTGTCCAGCTTGTATACATGATCAGGATGATGTGGATCTTCAAAACCCGGTGGTTGCTCCACGTACACGGTTCGGAGAGGGGGCCATTTAGGAATGCACTTTTCACGTCCATTTGAAACAACTTGAAATCATGGTGAGCAGCAAAGGCAAGTAATATACGAATAGATTCAAGCCTAGCTACAGGTGCATAAGTCTCCCCAAAATCCAAACCTTCGATTTGAGTGAAACCTTTGGCTACCAACCGAGCCTTGTTTCTAGTGACCACGCCATACTCATCTTCTTTGTTGCGGAAGACCCATTTGGTACCTATCACGTTTTGCTTGGGTCTTTCCACCAAGGACCAGACTTCATTCCTAGTGAAGTTGTTCAACTCTTCTTGCATAGCCATCACCCAATCCGGATCCGCCAAGGCATCCTCCACCCTATTCGGCAACATAGAGGAGACAAAAGAGTAATGTTCACAAAAACCAACTAAACGAGAGCGAGTTGTTACCCCTCGTTGTATGTCTCCCAAGATGCTATCAACGGGATGATCCCGTTGAATGGTGTGATGAACTCTTGGATGTGGCACTGCTGTTCTTGTTTGAATGGGACCATCATCTTCATCTTCATGGTCTTGGTTGATTGGAGAGTCTAGATTTTGAGCGTTTTGATCTCCATCTTGGTTTGGTTCTTGTGCTTGAGGTGGATCTTGTTTAGCTTGTTCTCTTGAGTCATGACCTCTTCTTGATGTGGAAGCATCATCATGGGTATTGGTTGACCCATGATGCAGGTTTGGGTCACGAGAAATTTGCATGTGTGCATCATCTTCTTCTTCTTCAACGGGTTTCACTTCACCGGTAGCAAGCTTTTTGATTACTTGGTGTGATGGCTCTTCTTTACCTAAAATTTCAGCATTGACTTGCTCTTTTTGAGAGCCGTCGCTTTCATCAAAAGTCACGTCTACTGCTATTTCAATTTGACCGGTGGTCTCATTGAAAACACGATAGCCATGTTGATTAGTAGCATAACCAAGTAAGAATCCTTCATCAACCTTTGGTGCGAACTTAGAGATTTTGGATCTTTTATTAAGTATGAAACACTTGCATCCAAAAACTCTGAAGTAATCCACCTTAGGCTTTTTACCGGTTAGGAGCTCGTAGGCAGTTTTCTTCCTCAGCTTGTGAAGATATAGGCGGTTGATTGCATGACATGCCGTGTTAACGGCTTCTGCCCAATAATCCTTTTCAGAGATCTTGTATTCATCCAACATTGCTCTTGCGGCTTCAATGAGTGTTCGGTTCTTTCTTTCCACCACACCGTTTTGTTGAGGAGTATATGCAACTGAGAACTCATGCTTGATGCCTTCTTCATCAAGGTATGCTTCAATGTTGGTGTTTCTAAATTCAGTCCCGTTGTCGCTTCTCACTTTCTTGATCTTCACTTCAAACTCATTTTGAGCCCTTCTTGCAAACTTCTTGAAGATCCCTTGAGTCTCACTCTTGTCCTTCAAAAAGAATACCCACGTGAAGCGAGAAAAGTCATCGACAATTACAAAACCATATTTGTTACCTCCAATGCTTATGTAAGCATTGGGTCCGAATAAATCCATGTGAAGAAGCTCAAGTGGTCTTGATGTAGTCACGATGTTCTTCGCGGGATGCTTGGCTCCAACTTGTTTTCCCGCTTGACATGCACTGCAAATTCTATCTTTCTCAAAAGAAACATTCGTTAGTCCTAGGAAGTGTTCACCTCTTTGAAGATCGGCCAAGTTCCTCATCCCAACATGGGCTAGACGGCGATGCCACAGCCAGCCCATGCTAGATTTTGCCACTAAACAAGTCTCGGACCCCACTCTACTAGCTGAAAAATCAACTAGATAGAGTTTGCCCTTTAGTTGACCCGTAAAAGCAATAGAGGAATCCGACCTTCTAGAGACTTCCACATCCTTATCCGTAAAGAGACAATTGTAACCCTTCTCACAAAGTTGTGAGACGGACAACAAATTGTATCCCAACGAATCCACAAGCAAAACATTTGAAATGGAATTATCATTTGAAATTGCAATTTTACCTAAACCAAGGATATCTCCTTTACTATTGTCACCAAACACAATTCTTTCACTTGTGGTTTGATTTGATTGAAAGGAGGTGAACATGCTCTTCTCTCCGGTCATGTGATTGGTGCATCCACTATCGAGCACCCAACTTGGCCCACCGGAGGAATAAACCTACAAGATAAGATTAAGCCTTTGTTTTAGGTCCCGAGTTGGAACCTAGGGGGTTAGACACATAAGATTTGGGCACCCAAACACTCCTCAAGATTTGTCTCTTCTTGAGGGCGCCCACATACTTCACAACAATCTTGCCATCCTTATCCCAACAACACATGTAATCACAGATATGATTGCGTGAGATAGGCTCTTGTTGCTTGGGCATTTCCCTTTGCTTCTTTTTGATGTCCTTGTTGCTTGCAAGTGGAATTGTAGGAGTGACAACATTGTTCACTTTGTCAATAAGGTCAACAAGAGGCACACTCTTGTTGAACTTCACACAAGCCACCCCATTTATCATGTTTCTTCCATTGGCTCTACCATTATACCTGTTGTATCCGAGGCCATCCTTGATTATGGGGTGCCTTGATGCCTTGAACACATTTGCCGGTTGCTTGTCCTTGCACTTGCAACCAATCTTGACAATTGTGTTTAATCTTTGGATCTCCTTGTCCTTCTTTGCTAACTCATCAAGGTTAGTGAGACAAGCATTTATGTCAACATTTATGCATCTTTCACAGCTTTTACTTGTAGAAGCCTTTGAATCCTTGGAAGAGTTAGAGGTGCTAGACCAAAGCTTTTCATAGTTTAGTTCAAGCTCATGATATTTTGTTGTCAAGCTTGTGAGGCTTTCTTGAGCCAAACTATGATCATTCTTTAGCCTAGCCAAAGATCCATTGAGTGAGGAATGTTCCTTAGTCAATCGCTCATTGGAGTTTTTGACTAGAGACAATTCTACACTCAATTTCTCAACTCTCTCCTTTTCCTTGGAGAGACATACTTCGAGCCCTTGGTTCTTCTCCCTTTCCTCTAGGAGCAGTTCGCCTTGCGACTCGATGCATGACTCAAGCTTGTCATTAGCGTATATTAGCTTTAGAATTTTAGTTGCAGCAGCTTTACCATATTTCTTAATGAGATTGTTGGCATAATTTTCATCATCTTCATTTTCACTATCATAGTCACTAGTGGTTTGAGGAGAGGAGTCAGTTTGTACCTTGTCTCCTTTTGCCATAAGGCATGTAGGAGTGTCATCATCGTCATCGGAGAGATTGGCGAAGAGCCTAGGCGATGAATGGGTGTCGGAGATAAGTGCTGTTCATGAGGCAACATTGGTGAGGATCTTGTTTGGGGAGGATCCTTCTTGTACTGCGATGGCAGCTACACTCTTCTTCTCATTGTCATCATCATCACTGTCACTGTCCGATTGCCATTCTTGCCCGAGGTGAGCTTCCCCTTTCTTCTTGTCTTTGTACTTCTTGTCATTTTGTTTGGTGTACCTTGACTTTTTTCCTTTATTGGGACAATCTGCTGCAAGATGGCCGGTGTCACCACACTCATAGCAAAACCTCTTCCTATATGGCTTGCTTCCTCCATATCTCCTCATCTTATCTTTCTTCATTCTCAGATAGTTCTTATAGTTTCCCACTAGCATAGCTTGTTCTTCATCAAGATCATCATCATCTTTGTGCTTATGCTCACAACATCCTTTGTTGCAATGGCTTGACTCACTTGCATGTGAAGCTGTGAGTGCTATGTTCTTTCTTTGATTTAAGGCTTCTTTTGCTTCATCATCCAAGACTTCATGATGCATCAACTTTGCAAGCATTTCTTGAGGTGTCATAGTGTGATAGTTGTCTTTCTCCATGATGACGGATGCAAGCATGTTGTTCCTTTGTCTATACACTCTACAAATCTTTCTTGCTGCAGAGTTGTCATCCCATGTTGTTGCTCCAAGTGCTCTAATCTGATTGATCAGTGACATAAACCTATCAAACATGGCTTTTGTTGTTTCTCCCTCAAGTATGCAAAAGTTCTCAATCTTACTTTGCAGGAGCTCAATGTTTCCTACTCTTACACTCTTGTCTCCTTCAAATGACACTTTCAAGGTGTCCCAAATCTGCTTAGCATTTACCATACCATTTACTTTGTTGTTGTCTTCCGGAGTGAGACATTGCAGAATCAGGGTGGCAGCTGTTGCATTGAGGTGAAAATCTCTCTCATCTTCGGAAGTCCACTCACTTGGATTTTGCGGTGGATTTACTCCAATGTCCACTACTTCCCAGCATCTTGCGGCAATGAGATGTAACTTCATTCTATGAGCCCAATCAGTATACCTAATACCATCAAATGGAGGTGGCTTTCCAGGATTGATCATCGGCAATGTTGGATTCTTGATTGAGCTGCTGTAATCAAACCCAGTGTTGTTGTAGGTCTTTGACCCTTTACTAGCATCTTCATTTCCACCTTCGCCATCTGACTCAAGACTCCTTTTACCTAGGAGTTCTTTCATCTTGTCTAGCTCTTCTTGCATTTTCTTCATCTGCTCTTTCTGCTGTAGCTGCAAGGATGCTGTGATCTGTGCTGTGATTTGCTCAACGATTTGTTGTTGAGTTGTTGGATCCATCTTGGCCAATGTTATTCCTCACGCGGTGAAGCGTTTGTACGAGGAACCTCGCTCTGATACCAATTGAAAGGATCTAATTGGCCTAGAGGGGGGGTGAATAGGCGTATCTTAAAAACCTGAAACTCAAAAACTCAAGTTGCGGAAGTCAAATGCCTGTCGGTACTACCGATAGTTTGGGCCGGTACTACTGGTGTCACACAGCCAGTAGTACCGACGCAAACTGCTGGTACTACCGACTCCTAAGACAGCTACGAAATCAGAGTGTAAAGGGCTTAGATTTCAGATCTGAGTTTTACCCCACTTTCCTAGGTGTAGAAGAAGGTGTTGTTGAAGTCTCCTTAGCTTAGTTCTTCTCCACACCGTAGATCGACCCTTGTTTATCTGTGAAAAGAGAAAAAGATAGGAATACCAAGAACACAAACAAGGGTAGTCGAAGCTACCTCCACAGCAAGACAAGGTATTTTCTCCGAGGTTCGGCAATCTCCACTAAGGAGTTCCTACGTCCCCGTTGTTGAGGTGACCACGAAGGTCTGACCACTTAGGTCTCCTCCTCAAGCAACCACAAAGGTTGGCTTGATGTTTCCACTAAGAATCAAGGGGTAATACAAACACTTCGGGGTGCCCTCACAAATGAATCAACACGGGCAACCACGAAGAATGCCTAGCCGGCTAGGGTTCCAAGAACCCAAGAGTAACGAACACAAACCAAACCGGCAAGACGAGGAACGGAGTGCTCAAGTCACAGATCGAAGCTCCCAACTCTCTAATCTCACTTCTCTAGCTCGAATCTCTCAAGAAATGAAGTCTAGGAGCAAGAGGGAGAGAGAGTGGGTGAGACAAAGCTTGGAGACTGTTTTCTCAGAGTTGGAGTAGCTAGAATGAGCAAGCCAACGGTTAGAAAAGAGGAAAGAGCTATTTATACTAGAGTACAGAACATTGGCCGGTACTACCGGTGCAAACACCGGTACCACCGGCGCCCCCAGAACTAAACGTGAGAAAGCTGAGAAAGATGCGAGAAAAAAGGCCTACCGGTACTACCGGCCTTGGGCCGGTACTACCGGCCAGCGCCGGTACTACCGGTGGAAGGCCGGTACCACCGGCAGTGCAAAATCTCGCAAAACATGAGTTCTGCGGGATTTTTGCCTGCCGGTACTACCGGCGGTAGCCGGTACCACCGGTCAAAGCCCGGTACTACCGGTAGTTCAATTTCTCGCAAAACTCAGGAGTAGAGCTGGCACTGCCGGTACCACCGGCCCTGAGGGCCGGTACTACCGGCTCACCCTGGCAGAGAAGAAACTTTCCAGAAGTTCGTGTGTGCAAGTGTGTCTCTCAAGCGCTAGACCTAAGTTGACCTGAGCACCTTTATCCTCATCTTACCGACTCAATTTGCATCTCTCTTGATAGTGCGGCGTTTCCTATCACTCAAACAAGAAATAAAACTAGGTAGCTTCTTGAGTTGAAACGTCGCTTATATGAAGAAATTTTGGGGGTGCTGTGATTCACCAAATGTGTAATTTTGATTCCATCAATGAACTAACACCTGTAGATTACACTTGATAGACATGTTAGTTCCTAATTTGATTGTCATTAATTATCAAAACCCACACCGGGGGCGAATGCACTTACATCTATCCACCAAACGGAAGAAAAATCGGTGAACTCACTAGTAGCAGCCCTAACACGTGTATCCTCAGGGAATTCATGACATGTAAACTTTTGATCAATAGCAATCTCCCAAGTAATGTATGCATCAGGGTCATATTTACCAACAAAAGGAGGTATTTTAAATTTAATCTTACTGAAAGCATCATTATTATTGTGTACCTCGCGTCGGTGGTGGCCACCCATACCTCTACGGGTGTGACGTAGGCGACGTCGATGATGAGTGTCTTGATCATCTCGTTCCGTATCAGCAGTGTAATCATCATCATAATTGCCATCCACTCGGTCTTCCTCCTTGTTTTCTTCCTTATGCTTCTCTTTGTCCATTGTGTGGAAGTCATCAAAGCGTTTGAGAAGAGCAGCAAGACTTTTATCCATACTAGTAATAGATGCCTCCATCTTTGTAATCTTGTTGTTTGTGGCAATCTGCGTGTCCTCCAACTGCCCAAGCTTGTCATTCGTCACCTTCAAGTTGTCATCAAGCCCCTCTGTGTGTAGCTTCACTTGCCTTTCAAAATGTTGTATGATGCCCTTAGTGCGAGGTGACTGTGGAATTTTGTTGGTATCCTCTGTCTCTGACATGGTTTAAAAAAACACACATTGAAACAAGAAAAATAGGTGAAGAAATAAAAACCCTACAGCTATTAGGATGTGGCTACTGTAAGACGCTCTCTATCAACCTGTCTAACAAGTTCTTACCAATTCTTACCTTGCTCAACAGGAGGAATTGGCTACCAACAAATCCACAGCAATGGACGAAGTGTATCGGTGCCGCAGCAACAAAACCTATCAAGCTGTAGAATATGTGGAGCTACAGGTGAGCTGAAACAAGGATCGAACTAGCACCACGTTAGTTATAAAAAGCAAGTTGAATAAACGCTCAACGGTGGTACTGTGCTGGTCCTAGCCTAGACCGTGCTAGAGACGCGAGCCTGGACACAAAGGGAAAACACAGCACACCACTAGAAACAAAATGAGCAGCCCTACTGGAAACAAAAGGAACAACAATCCCCTTTTTTTGATTTTTTTTCTTTTTTCTTTCTTTCTTTCTTTCTTTCTTTCTTTTTTTTTAATTTTTTTTTCTTTCTCTTTTCTTTTTTTGGGGAACCTCAAAACCTGATTATATAAACAAAATAGTACAAAATATCACTTCACCACTCTCACCCTCTCACTAGAGTAAGGCTGAACCTCAAAATTCAATATATCTAGCACAAGTATGAAGTGCTATCTTTCCTTTTGGATCACGTTGATGGAAACGCAGAATAGACCAACAAGTGGCTGCACCTATTATCAAGATCTACTCAAATTCCAACCCACAATAGATTGGACGCAGTTGTGACTAGATGGTGACAAGAACTCAAAACTCTAAAGGACTAAACTAAAACCAGCACTGGACACGACCGAAGCAAACACTCATTCAACTAGCCCAAACTAAGTAGTACTAGCCACGACACAAAGGATTTATAGGATTATGGAAAACAAATCTGCTATATTTTTTGGCTTTTTTTGGACCTAGGTGAAGAGGCTCAAGTGGAGGCTTGGTTCGGTCTGTTTAGAGATAGTGCTAATCTAGATGCAAGATAGGTGCACGATTTGCATGGAACATACCATATGCTAAGAAATCAATTTGGACACACCAAATGGAACTCCTAGATGACATGTGTCGTATGGAATCTCACTTCAGTCCGTTTAGAGACATTGTTAGTTTCGGTGCAAGATAGGTAACCGGTTTGCACCTAATGCACCAAAGGATAAGAAACCATTTTGGATGCACATGATGGTACTCCTAGGTCAAAGGGCTCAAGTGAAAGCTCGCTTTGGTCTGTTTGGAGATAGTGCAAATCTTGATGCAAGATAGATGCACGGTTTTGCATGGAACATACGATATGCTCAGAAATCAATTAGGACGCACCTGATATAACTCCTTGAAGATGTGTGTCATATGGAATCTTGCTTCAGTTCGTTTAGAGATAGTGTTAGTGTTGGTAGAAGATATGTGCACGGTTTACGCCTAATGCACCGTAGGCTAAGAAACCATTTTAGACGCACCCGATGGTACTCGTAGTTGAAGAGGCTCAAGTGGAGGCTTGATTTGGTCTATTCGAATATAGTGCTAATCTTGATGCAAGATAGTTGCACAGTTTGCATGGAACGTACCACATGAAAGAAATCAATTTGGACGCACCCAATGGAACTCCTAGATGACGTGTGTCATATGGAATCTCGATTCGGTCTGTTTGGAGACAATGTTAGTTTCGGTGCAAGATAGGTGCACAGTTTGTGCCTAATGCACCATAGTCTAAGAAACCATTTTTGACACACCTGTTTGTACTCCTAGATGAAGAGGCTCAAGTGGAAGCTCGGTTCGGTCAGTTTGGAGATAGTGCTAATCTTCATGCAAGATAGGTGCTTGGTGCACGGTTTGCATGGAACATACCCTATGCTTGGAAATCAATTTGGATGCACCCGATGGAACTCCTTGATGACGTGTGTCATATGGAATCTCACTTTGGTCTGTTTAGAAACAGTGTTAGTTTCAGTGCAAGATATGTGCATGGTTTGCACCTAATGCACCATAGTCTAAGAAACCATTTTGGACGCACTATTTGGTACTCCTGGGTGAAGAGGCTCAAGTGGAAGCTTGGTTCGGTCAGTTTGGAGATAGTGCTAATCCTTATGCAAGGTAGGTGCATGGTTTGCATGGAACATACCATATGCTTGGAAATCAATTTGGATACACCCGATGGAACTCCTTGATGACGTGTGTCATATGGAATCTCGCTTCGGTCCATTTGGAGACATTGTTAGTTTCAGTGCAAGATAGGTGCATAGTTTGCACCTAATGCACCATAGTCTAAGAAACCATTTTGGACACACCTGTTGGTACTCCTAGGTGAAGGGGATCAAGTGGATGCCCGGTTCGGTTTGTTTGGAGATAGTGCTAATCTTGATGCAAGATAGGTGCACAGTTTGCATGCAACATACCAAATGCTTAGAAATCAATCTGGACGCACATGATGGAACTCCTAGATGACGTGTGTCATACAAAATCTTGCTTTGGTCTGTTTGGAGACAGTGTTAGTTTCGGTGCAAGATAGGTGCCAGGTTTGCACATAATGCAGCATAGGCTAAGAAACCATTTTGGACGCACCCGATGGTACTCCTAGGTAAAAGGCTCAAGTGAAAGCTCGGTTTGGCCTATTTGGAGACAGTGCTAATCTTGATGCAAGATAGATGCACGGTCTGTATGGAACGTACCATATGCTTAGAAATTAATTTGGACACACCCGATAGAACTCTTTGATGACGTGTGTCATATGGAATCTCGCTTTGGTGTGCTTAGAGACAATATTAGTTTTGGTGCAAGATATGTTCTTGGTTTGTGCCTAATGCACCAAAGTCTAAGAAACCATTTTGGAGACACCTGTTGGTACTCCTAGGTGAAGAGGCTCAAGTGGAGGCTTGGTTCGGTCTGTTTAGAGATAGTGCTAATCTAGATGCAAGATAGGTGCACGATTTGCATGGAACATACCATATGCTAAGAAATCAATTTGGACACACCAAATGGAACTCCTAGATGACATGTGTCGTATGGAATCTCACTTCAGTCCGTTTAGAGACATTGTTAGTTTCGGTGCAAGATAGGTAACCGGTTTGCACCTAATGCACCAAAGGATAAGAAACCATTTTGGATGCACATGATGGTACTCCTAGGTCAAAGGGCTCAAGTGAAAGCTCGCTTTGGTCTGTTTGGAGATAGTGCAAATCTTGATGCAAGATAGATGCACGGTTTTGCATGGAACATACGATATGCTCAGAAATCAATTAGGACGCACCTGATATAACTCCTTGATGATGTGTGTCATATGGAATCTTGCTTCAGTTCGTTTAGAGATAGTGTTAGTGTTGGTAGAAGATATGTGCACGGTTTACGCCTAATGCACCGTAGGCTAAGAAACCATTTTAGACGCACCCGATGGTACTCGTAGTTGAAGAGGCTCAAGTGGAGGCTTGATTTGGTCTATTCGAATATAGTGCTAATCTTGATGCAAGATAGTTGCACAGTTTGCATGGAACGTACCATATGAAAGAAATCAATTTGGACGCACCCAATGGAACTCCTAGATGACGTGTGTCATATGGAATCTCGCTTCGGTCTGTTTGGAGATAATGTTAGTTTCGGTGCAAGATAGGTGCATAGTTTGTGCCTAATGCACCATAGTCTAAGAAACCATTTTTGACACACCTGTTTGTACTCCTAGATGAAGAGGCTCAAGTGGAAGCTCGGTTCGGTCAGTTTGGAGATAGTGCTAATCTTCATGCAAGATAGGTGCTTGGTGCACGGTTTGCATGGAACATACCATATGCTTGGAAATCAATTTGGATGCACCCGATGGAACTCCTTGATGACGTGTGTCATATGGAATCTCACTTTGGTCTGTTTAGAAACAGTGTTAGTTTCAGTGCAAGATATGTGCATGGTTTGCACCTAATGCACCATAGTCTAAGAAACCATTTTGGACGCACTATTTGGTACTCCTGGGTGAAGAGGCTCAAGTGGAAGCTTGGTTCGGTCAGTTTGGAGATAGTGCTAATCCTTATGCAAGGTAGGTGCATGGTTTGCATGGAACATACCATATGCTTGGAAATCAATTTGGATACACCCGATGGAACTCCTTGATGACGTGTGTCATATGGAATCTCGCTTCGGTCCATTTGGAGACATTGTTAGTTTCAGTGCAAGATAGGTGCATAGTTTGCACCTAATGCACCATAGTCTAAGAAACCATTTTGGACACACCTGTTGGTACTCCTAGGTGAAGGGGATCAAGTGGATGCCCGGTTCGGTTTGTTTGGAGATAGTGCTAATCTTGATGCAAGATAGGTGCACAGTTTGCATGCAACATACCAAATGCTTAGAAATCAATCTGGACGCACATGATGGAACTCCTAGATGACGTGTGTCATACAAAATCTTGCTTTGGTCTGTTTGGAGACAGTGTTAGTTTCGGTGCAAGATAGGTGCCAGGTTTGCACATAATGCAGCATAGGCTAAGAAACCATTTTGGACGCACCCGATGGTACTCCTAGGTAAAAGGCTCAAGTGAAAGCTCGGTTTGGCCTATTTGGAGACAGTGCTAATCTTGATGCAAGATAGATGCACGGTCTGTATGGAACGTACCATATGCTTAGAAATTAATTTGGACACACCCGATAGAACTCTTTGATGACGTGTGTCATATGGAATCTCGCTTTGGTGTGCTTAGAGACAATATTAGTTTTGGTGCAAGATATGTTCTTGGTTTGTGCCTAATGCACCAAAGTCTAAGAAACCATTTTGGAGGCACCTGTTGGTACTCCTAGGTGAAGAGGCTCAAGTGGAGGCTTGGTTCGGTCTGTTTAGAGATAGTGCTAATCTAGATGCAAGATAGGTGCACGATTTGCATGGAACATACCATATGCTAAGAAATCAATTTGGACACACCAAATGGAACTCCTAGATGACATGTGTCGTATGGAATCTCACTTCAGTCCGTTTAGAGACATTGTTAGTTTCGGTGCAAGATAGGTAACCGGTTTGCACCTAATGCACCAAAGGATAAGAAACCATTTTGGATGCACATGATGGTACTCCTAGGTCAAAGGGCTCAAGTGAAAGCTCGCTTTGGTCTGTTTGGAGATAGTGCAAATCTTGATGCAAGATAGATGCACGGTTTTGCATGGAACATACGATATGCTCAGAAATCAATCAGGACGCACCTGATATAACTCCTTGATGATGTGTGTCATATGGAATCTTGCTTCAGTTCGTTTAGAGATAGTGTTAGTGTTGGTAGAAGATATGTGCACGGTTTACGCCTAATGCACCGTAGGCTAAGAAACCATTTTAGACGCACCCGATGGTACTCGTAGTTGAAGAGGCTCAAGTGGAGGCTTGATTTGGTCTATTCAAATATAGTGCTAATCTTGATGCAAGATAGTTGCACAGTTTGCATGGAACGTACCATATGAAAGAAATCAATTTGGACGCACCCAATGGAACTCCTAGATGACGTGTGTCATATGGAATCTCGCTTCGGTCTGTTTGGAGATAATGTTAGTTTCGGTGCAAGATAGGTGCATAGTTTGTGCCTAATGCACCATAGTCTAAGAAACCATTTTTGACACACCTGTTTGTACTCCTAGATGAAGAGGCTCAAGTGGAAGCTCGGTTCGGTCTGTTTGGAGATATTGCTAATCTTGATGCAAGATAGGTGCACGGTTTGTATGGAACATACCATATGCTTGAAAATCAATTTGGATGCATCCGTTGGAACTCCTCAATGACGTGTGTCATATGGAATCTCACTTTTGTCTATTTAGAAACAGTGTTAGTTTTGGTGCAAGATATGTGCATGGTTTGCGCCTAATGCACCATAGTCTAAGAAACCGTTTTGGAAGCACCTGTTGGTACTTCGGTGAAGAGGCTCAAGTGGAAGCTCGGTTTGATCTGTTTGGAGATAGTGCTAATCTAGATGCAAGATACTTGTAAGATTTGCAAGGAACATACCATATGCTTAGAAAATCAATTCGGACGCACCCAATGGAACTCCTAGATGACTTGTTTCATATGGAATCTCGCTTCGGTCTGTTTGGAGACAATGTTAGTTTCAGTGCAAGATAGGTGCACAGTTTGTGCCTAATGCACCATAGTCTAAGAAACCATTTTTGACACACCTGTTTGTACTCCTAGATGAAGAGGCTCAAGTGGAAGCTCGGTTCGGTCAGTTTGGAGATAGTGCTAATCTTCATGCAAGATAGGTGCTTGGTGCACGGTTTGCATGGAACATACCATATGCTTGGAAATCAATTTGGATGCACCCGATGGAACTCCTTGATGACGTGTGTCATATGGAATCTCACTTTGGTCTGTTTAGAAACAGTGTTAGTTTCAGTGCAAGATATGTGCATGGTTTGCACCTAATGCACCATAGTCTAAGAAACCATTTTGGACGCACTATTTGGTACTCCTGGGTGAAGAGGCTCAAGTGGAAGCTTGGTTCGGTCAGTTTGGAGATAGTGCTAATCCTTATGCAAGGTAGGTGCATGGTTTGCATGGAACATACCATATGCTTGGAAATCAATTTGGATACACCCGATGGAACTCCTTGATGACGTGTGTCATATGGAATCTCGCTTCGGTCCATTTGGAGACATTGTTAGTTTCAGTGCAAGATAGGTGCATAGTTTGCACCTAATGCACCATAGTCTAAGAAACCATTTTGGACACACCTGTTGGTACTCCTAGGTGAAGGGGATCAAGTGGATGCCCGGTTCGGTTTGTTTGGAGATAGTGCTAATCTTGATGCAAGATAGGTGCACAGTTTGCATGCAACATACCAAATGCTTAGAAATCAATCTGGACGCACATGATGGAACTCCTAGATGACGTGTGTCATACAAAATCTTGCTTTGGTCTGTTTGGAGACAGTGTTAGTTTCGGTGCAAGATAGGTGCCAGGTTTGCACATAATGCAGCATAGGCTAAGAAACCATTTTGGACGCACCCGATGGTACTCCTAGGTAAAAGGCTCAAGTGAAAGCTCGGTTTGGCCTATTTGGAGACAGTGCTAATCTTGATGCAAGATAGATGCACGGTCTGTATGGAACGTACCATATGCTTAGAAATTAATTTGGACACACCCGATAGAACTCTTTGATGACGTGTGTCATATGGAATCTCGCTTTGGTGTGCTTAGAGACAATATTAGTTTTGGTGCAAGATATGTTCTTGGTTTGTGCCTAATGCACCAAAGTCTAAGAAACCATTTTGGAGGCACCTGTTGGTACTCCTAGGTGAAGAGGCTCAAGTGGAGGCTTGGTTCGGTCTGTTTAGAGATAGTGCTAATCTAGATGCAAGATAGGTGCACGATTTGCATGGAACATACCATATGCTAAGAAATCAATTTGGACACACCAAATGGAACTCCTAGATGACATGTGTCGTATGGAATCTCACTTCAGTCCGTTTAGAGACATTGTTAGTTTCGGTGCAAGATAGGTAACCGGTTTGCACCTAATGCACCAAAGGATAAGAAACCATTTTGGATGCACATGATGGTACTCCTAGGTCAAAGGGCTCAAGTGAAAGCTCGCTTTGGTCTGTTTGGAGATAGTGCAAATCTTGATGCAAGATAGATGCACGGTTTTGCATGGAACATACGATATGCTCAGAAATCAATTAGGACGCACCTGATATAACTCCTTGATGATGTGTGTCATATGGAATCTTGCTTCAGTTCGTTTAGAGATAGTGTTAGTGTTGGTAGAAGATATGTGCACGGTTTACGCCTAATGCACCGTAGGCTAAGAAACCATTTTAGACGCACCCGATGGTACTCGTAGTTGAAGAGGCTCAAGTGGAGGCTTGATTTGGTCTATTCGAATATAGTGCTAATCTTGATGCAAGATAGTTGCACAGTTTGCATGGAACGTACCATATGAAAGAAATCAATTTGGACACACCCAATGGAACTCCTAGATGACGTGTGTCATATGGAATCTCGCTTCGGTCTGTTTGGAGATAATGTTAGTTTCGGTGCAAGATAGGTGCATAGTTTGTGCCTAATGCACCATAGTCTAAGAAACCATTTTTGACACACCTGTTTGTACTCCTAGATGAAGAGGCTCAAGTGGAAGCTCGGTTCGGTCTGTTTGGAGATATTGCTAATCTTGATGCAAGATAGGTGCACGGTTTGTATGGAACATACCATATGCTTGGAAATCAATTTGGATGCATCCGTTGGAACTCCTTGAAGACGTGTGTCATATGGAATCTCACTTTTGTCTATTTAGAAATAGTGTTAGTTTTGGTGCAAGATATGTGCATGGTTTGCGCCTAATGCACCATAGTCTAAGAAACCGTTTTGGAAGCACCTGTTGGTACTTCGGTGAAGAGGCTCAAGTGGAAGCTCGGTTTGATCTGTTTGGAGATAGTGCTAATCTAGATGCAAGATACTTGTAAGATTTGCAAGGAACATACCATATGAATCAAACCGGACAACACAAGTGTTTGGGGCTAGAGGTTCTAAGAGATGCAGGATAGCAATTGAGAGTGACCAGAGATAATTTAAGGGTGGCACAGACTCAATAGAAGACATATGCTGACAACCGGAGAAAAGAATAAGCTTTTGAAGTAGAAGACTATATGTATTCGAAGGTGTCACCTATGAGAAGTGTGAGAAGATTTAATATGATGGAATGGTTAGCACCCAGGTATATCGGGCCTTTGAAAGTGTTAGAAAGATGGGGTGAAGTGGCTAATTAGAGCATCTGAAAGTTTGGGAGGAATGCATGATGTTTTCCATGTGTCTTAACTCAAGAAGTGTTTGCGTGTGCCATAGGAGCAGAACCCATTAGAGGAATTGGCTGTTAAAGAGGATCTCACATACGAGGAGTACCTAGTAAGAATTTTGGAAACAACAGAAAGGGTTACCGAGAGTTGGATTTTCAGGATGTACAAAGTCCAGTGGAATCAGTACACCGAAGAGGAGGCTATTTGTAAAAGAGAAGAGGATCTAAGAAAAACATACCCGCAGTGGTTTGAGTAAGCACCAACCGAATCTCGAGGACGATATTCTATCAATCAGAGGGGTGATTGTACACCCTAATTGAC